>NW_008708358.1:2811000-2893754 GCF_000327385.1 Lottia gigantea
ATAACTAGTGAATCTGATTTAGTGGGTTTCATCACTTTCTGAATTTTCTATATATGTATACATTTATCACTTATGTTTTTTTCTTCTTCACTTTTTTTCATTCTTTCACTGTGTAAAATGACAAAAAATCTGGAAGTGCCCCCCTCCCCCTCACTCATAAACGCCAGTGCTAGTTTGTTGTTTTAGGTTGATTTTGTTAATGATTGTGTCGTTACAGGAAAAGAGAATCGGTTGACTGTTTAAATCCATATAGGTGGGAATTCGTGTTTTATAAAGATAACATCAGAGATTCTAACCTCTTGGCATTGATCTTGCCTAGATTATCTGTACTTATTTACAACCGTTTCGACTGGAACTATGATTAAACCAACGACCACAATTATGTTAAATGAGGAGGTGGTTGTCGACTTCAGGGTCAAGTGACATTAAACTTTTATATTTCCAGTCCATGTCTTTTACAATTCTAGTAAAACCCGATTTAGCAGTGTATCCAACCTATCACTGGTTATCTTGTTAAATAGACTTCACAGTGAAAAGCACTTAAAGACAAAAGACATCTCAACGAAGCTGAAATTTTAGCTTGAATTTCGTCCATCTCAGACTCACTAACATGTTGTTATCGTAATGTATTTATTCTCGAACATCAGAAATAAAACTAAGATAATAATTATATTTTGTTAGTCATGTCGGAGGTGTAAAAGCTTTTAATTCGACTACATTGTACAGCATTTATATTTCAGAATGTATGCCCTTATTTGGTTATGGTCTGATTAAACATCAAAATTGTCCAAAATAATTGGAATTAACCACTAAATAATACAAGAAAAAAGCGCAAAGGATAACAAAGGATAAGGTGAAACCTTAGACCATGATTTTTGTTAACAATCGACATTGATGTCTGCATCCAGATCATTGTGGAATGAAATGTTTTAAAGGAATGCTTGTTGGTTTCTGCCAGCGACTAACATGTTAATTTTTCAACCATTTACATTCTTTTCTTATTGCATTAAAAGCAATGCTTGCGTGTGTTGAAAATAATCAAAAATATTATAAAATTAAATGTGAAGAAAAAAAAATATAATGTTAATTGGATGATTAAAATGTTGCTTGTTACCTTTTTTTTTGTCTGTTTTGACTTTTTTTTACGTTGAGTTATAATTACAGTTTTAATTGAAGGAATTTTGAATATCAAAAATATACATCATATTCTAGAGCTTAAAATAATTTACATAGCAAAAAGAAAAGAAGTTTCAAATAGTCCAAATGGACAGTGAAATAACTGGCTCGAAAACAAACTGTTGTCACTTCTCTTTATTTAGCTGAAATATGTGACTTTTTTTTTCTTAATTACTATTTAAATTGAATTGAAGCTTTAGTCCATCGGTATAAAAGACTTTTGCTAAAATATGTTACTTTTATTAAGCAATTAGTATTATTTACAAATAAAAAATGAAATGAAATGGAGCTAAACGTCCTTTGGTATCAAAGACCTTGAAAACCCTATTGATTTTCAATTGCAGCAAGATATGATTCCACTATTAAGATAGTGATCAGTGTATTAATTAGACGGGGATATAGAAATATACATGAATAAATTATACCCCTTTCAAACACTACTATGATCTGACACATTGCAATATATGAATTGATTTTATCAGTCATATTAATCGCGGCTATGGCATGTCGTGGCTCATTATTTCACGGTGATTAACGGCACCACTAATATGCGTTTTATCATCACGCAACATTTACGACAATGATCACTTAACTTGGCACTTTCTATAACATTGTTTTAACCCTGTACCACTGCCTTCTGTTGAACAGTAACTTGTTACCTTTCAACCACCCTAATCTCTACAATTGTCGAACAAGACTTAATCCTGTCGTGTGCCTTCTGTTGAACAGTAACTAGTTACCTTTCAACCACCCTAACCTCTACAACCAGTGAACTCTGCTTTAACCCTGTACCACTGCCTTCTGTTGAACAGTAACTTGTTACCTTTCAACCACCCTAACCTCTACAATTAGTGAACTCTGCTTTAACCCTGTACCACTGCCTTCTGTTGAACAGTAACTTGTTACTCTTCTCTTCATCATTCCTTTTATTTGTTTAATTTAGTTACGAAATGTGCAAGAAGAAACACCTATGGAACTGCAAGTTGACTGAAAAGGCCAGGAAAAAAATGTGAAGAAGATTTGAAATGATTCTAACTGTATTCTAGTCACATCCTGTCATTCTGAAATCGTTTTAGTGTCGTTTAAGTTGATCCACCAACGTCTTGGTTTTTATAGATGGGGGTTGATTTTCTATCGATTAAAATGAGTTGAAAATAGGCTTTAATGAAACCTACATAGCTAAAAGTAGCTACGAAGATAAATACCAAGAACACCTTTCGAACACAAAATTATGTTTTTTTACTCTTGGTTTTATTGTACACAACGTTTCAATAATTTACATTGCCATCATCAGTTTATATATAGTATATATATAATGCTCCTGTGTTTTCGTTTATTGTATATATAACGTTTCATCAATTTACATTGTCATTTAAAATGTAAATTGTTGAAACGTTATGTACGATAAAACCCAAAAGTAGTATACAGTATAAACTGGTGATGTCAATGTAAATTGTTGAAACGTTGTGTACAATAAAACCAAGGATGACAATACAAAGTGATGGAATGTTGTGTACAATAAAACTAAGGATGACAATGCAAAGTGATGGAACGTTGTGTACAATAAAACCAAGGAGTAGTATAACATAATATTATTATGTTCTATTATTTAATGTGATCTCTACCCCTAAATATCGTTTAAAGTATTAATCAATATTAGTTAGAAATAGTCACACAAAGTCACAGAATAAAATGAGGTCACCGACCAATTCCATGTAGTTATTTAACGAGCAATGTCAGCTATAGGTCACGTAGTCTAAATATTGGTAAAGACTGAATAAAGCACAACGAGACAGTGGAATGTAACAACAAACGTTCGTGATATTTCCTCTGTGAAGTCAACAGACTTGACTCTGGAATCGTGAGGTTGGTTCAATTCCCGAGACTCAGTGACCAAGTAAAGTATTGCTTAGTAAGACCAGCTATTTTTAGATTGTTAGTCCGCATCTCTGACTTTTATTCATCTGCCCCATTGCTTGGAGGCTACCCTAGCGTGAGTTTTTGTAGTAAGTATCGGCTAAAACTATATCATGTTTTACGACTAAGCACCCATGTTTGCCCCAGCCCTTTCTTATCTACTTTAAGCATATGTCTTTTTTCTTAGTACTGCACGCATTGTTTCTTCAAACACATTTATTGTTTTGTCGGTTATATACCAAAGTGGGCGTATTTTCAAGAGGGTCGTTGTAGCTTCAGCTGAGCTGTGGTTAGTGTTTCGGACGACTAAACAATATATCATTAAAGCTAAGGGCTGATTAAGTTATAAGTAATAAAAGACCTAAAGTAGTCTATATCCGACTTTCACTTGATTCAATAAGAACATATTTTATCGAGAGCTCTGGAGACTGAAATATACAACGGTATGATTATATTAACTTGTATGTATGTGAGATTTCTTCAAAATGACGGGATTTAAACCAATTCTGTAGAGTTTCGGACTGTGTATATCATTGTTTTAAGCACGTCTCATGTCTTACTATAGATTCATGGGGATGATATCCACTTCCAAATTTCAATAAAGTAGGATCAAGGCAGATCGTGTCCAATTTGAATCTAAAATGGTCAGATTTAATCATTCGTGTCTCTGAAAGGAGTCTCCGTTACCAACAATTCATGGTTATGACATCTGGCGAGCCTCATAAATTTTGTTGAATTTTGATCTCCACTACAATATACGATGTAGCTGAATGACATGGTCGACCTGTCAAAACCCTTGATACCTTTTTAATATATTTTGGGGCACTACAGATATAAGTTTACTTTCTCTTTGAAATTAGAATCAGACTATATCTATTTTGATAGTTATAAAGAATATAGAATATTGCAATTTTGATCACTTTTCGGAATTAGAATAAGGCGACCGGTTCCCTCACAATTTAACAAAACGTTCAGTGTAAGAGCTAAACTGTTGCCAATTCCAGAACATTGTGCAAAAAGGTAATGGAGCTCAAAAGGATATCAAATGACTTAAGTGAGTTTGGGCACCCTCACGCCCCTAACCCAGGTAATTTCTCTTTAAAATAAAGACACAATAGTGCTCATGGTAGGGCCCCTTTATAAGTTGTAAACCATTTTATATTTAATTCTAGATACTTACTATGATACATTTATTTTTAATTCTGTATTTTTGTCTTAGGATGGGGGCATCTTTGGAGCCCCTTGATTAAGTATAACCAGCACGTATGGTAAATGAGTCACTGACGAATAACCGAAACTGAGCTTTATCATGCGGTAATATTTAGACGACTAAATCCCTTTGTTATTCTTACTAACGGTTATTACTGGTGACAATATAATATCATTAGACTATCGTAAATAGGGAAAGAGAATTTTTATAACAATGAAGCATAGTGTCCTAGTCACAGCACACCTTGAGAATAACATTACACCGCGTGACCACAATCCGTGATGAGAGCTGTATGTACTTAATAATGACTGCTTAGCAATAATATTATTTAAAACCCAACGTATCGTTGTTTATGGTTTGATTGAGAAATAGACAGATGTACTATAGTGTAATGATGTCAATTCATACAAATGTATTTTTCTTAGTTTTTTATTTAATAAAAGAAGAGATTCACTTGCTATGTATATCGGTTTATATAATTTAAAAAAGAAAGCCAAAGCATATAATTTGAAAATATAATTTGAAAATCCCAGTATTCTGCCGCCCAGCAGAATTCAAACTACAAACTATGTTATTTTTCCATATATGTCTGTCATTTAATTTGAAAATATAGTTTGAACATTGCCCAGAAACTCTTGATCTAAAACATCTTTTAGACGTCACCAAGTGCTCCTTGTCAAATCATTAAACGTAACCCAGTCTGAAATCTGAAACATATCTGAACGTCGCCCAGCGAAATCAAAGCCATATAATTTGTAAATATAGTTTGAACACTGTCAAACCAATCCCTAGAGTTATAATCTAAATATTGTATTTGAACAGTGTCCAACAAATCCTAGCTATATAATTTGAACACTGTCCAGATATCAATGTGTTTTAATCTAGTACTGGTCCAATTTCCAGGTCTGACATGCTCTTTCCCAGACATAATAATGAATCACTCGAACTTAACAGCACGATCTCATTTGAGAGTAAAACCTTAATTAATACTACAATTATAAGGAAATTGTCGACAAGCACGTAAAGATCAGTCTAATTTATTGTCTTTCTAATTTGTTCAAACTGTGATCATAGCAGATGAGGTTATTGTACGCAAATCGTTCTTTCTGGTTGTCCTACGACCAATTGTATCGCGAATCTATTTCACTGCCTCCTCATCCAAACAGCTAAGGTCATTGTTCGCATTCCGTCCTTAATGTCACTGCAGATTCTATACGACCAATTGTGTTACGAATCATGTTGGATTGCATCTTCTGTGTACATTACCGATTGAAGCAACTGGTATACTAAACTAATGCGGATATTGACCAAGTATTAAATGTGATGCAATGATCATCTGTCCTGGAAGCTCTATCAAAGAGGCTTGGCATCATTTAAAGAAATTTAAAGCTATTTCAGAGCACTAAATAGCAAATTCACTTTCATCAACTCATAGAAATACTTTATCCTGGGACTGTAGACTGTGGACAAATATGATAGCCTTAATCCGATGAGGAACTTGAGCATGGATGAATGCGAGCAGAGAACAAGCTGGAAGAGCCGAGTCGTCGTCATTTGTCTAGCTGGGATATAGTATTCTCGCGATCGTTTTGGGATTCAGCGTAGGGGATAAGAAATCCAATGTCCCGGGGGTCCAAGTTGGTCAGTTCGCCCTGACTTGGCAGATTTGTTTGTTTCAGTATATTAACAGTAGAGTACAATGTTTGATTTATTGATTTGAGAATCTTTCTCATTATTTTCACGTTTCAAGTCACAAGTTAGCTTTTCTCAGCCTTTGATCTTTTTTCTTGTGCTTATTTGTAAAACATCTTTTAATCGACGTGTTGCTTACGCCTCTGTACTGTCTGAAATTGTTAACAAACCAAGTCAAAGTGTACGAGAAATGCATAAGTACCCAATCTTGAACAAGCGACATTTACCTACTCTTTTTTTCAATTTTTGCTGTCGGTTTATTGTGTCACCCGAACACCTGGACGCCTCACCCATGTTGGTCCTTCTAATCTGCACCAATGACAGGAAACCCGGGTTTAAAGAAGAAAGCACTTATATTGCTCGAAAAGTGAGCAAAAATTTTCTAGCTATGGACATGCACTAAAATATTGTAGTGGGTGTGTAGAGAACAAAGCTTTTCCATTCCTCTTCTAGAACTAGAGAGGTCGTCGTATTGTAGATAGAGACCATTAAACTATTGGTGTACGTCTGTCTGATGAAGTCCATTGACGCTTTGAATCATGTTCTGATTAGATGTATATCAGACTTATTTAATTTTGTGAGGCTAATGTGCTGCTGTCACACTATTGGGTTTCTTCCGAAGATATTGACACAGCATATACTATTTGTCTAGTACAATAAATATATAGCTAAACAGAAACATATGCCTCTATTCCAGCCTCTGATATAGCTGTTTTGAAAGTTGTCAGCTGGTGTCAAAATATTAGCTGGAATAGAAAACGAAAATGAAATGAACGGAGTTTTACGTCCTACTCTTCTGCACAGAGGCTGGAATAGAGGCAGATGTTACAACAAATAAATAGCATGATACCGAATCTTCAGAAAAGGGCACCTGGTCGCTCAGATTAGAATAACCGCGGCCCTGTGTACGAAAATGATTTTTACATTTAAACCCCCTTTACATTTTAAATTCTAAAATAGTAGTCTAATGCCGCTGCCTTGTCAAAAGTTCATTCATTGCACACTGAAGGTAGTCTATCTTAATTATCAATCACACCTCCATTTCATTTCACGATAGTCTACATAGTAATTATATACTGTTCATAAGAAGACGATTCAAATGCCCAAGCCTATTAAAACCGCATTGACAAATTAATCAGAATTGGTCGACATGTACCAGACCACGGCGTCCTAACTCTGTCCGACTGGACCAATAAATAGTCTAGGATGCTACGGTGATTGAAACGTACTGGAGTTTAATAGAATTTGTCAATCGAAAGATATTAAAGATTAAATAACTGACCGTAGATCAGACTAATTAGTTTCTCATTTACTTATACAATCAAGACTACGGCGAGGAAATGATGTGTCTGGTCTGGTCACTCGAGGCTACAGTACACAACGATACCACATTCGGCTCAACTTTCGCAAATGTTCGCTTGTAGTTTCTGTTCTCTTGCACATATTCTAGTCCCGAAGTTGATACGGGTGAACTATACCAATTCAAAACCACATTTGACAACAGTCTTGAGTAGCAACGACACCCCTTCAACCGTCTTAGTCACAACGAAACCGCTTCAAAACCACACTTTGACAACAGAGACTATAGTTGTAAGCATACCAATAAGTCACAACGAAACAGCTTCAAAACCACACTTGACAACAGAGTCTATAGTAGCAAGCATACCACTAAGTCACAACGATACCGCTTCAAAACCACACTTGACAACAGAGACTATAGTTGTATGCATACCACTAAGTCACAACGAAAGAGCTTCAAAACCACACTTGACAACAGAGTCTATAGTAGCAAGCATACCACTAAGTCACAACGATTCCGCTTCAAAACCACACTTGACGACATAGTCTATAGTTGTAAGCATACCACAGTCAAGTCGCTTCAAAAACACACTTGACAATAGAGTTTGTAGTCATTACGATACCAATTCGGCTCAACCTTCGCCAATGTTCGTTAGTTTCCGTGAGTTGAACATTTACTCGACCAATAAAGGCTGTCATATTGCCAGGTAAATCAGCAAGAGTTTTTTTGAAGATTGATTCATATGGCTAGAATAGCGCTGTGATTTGCATGCGGTCAAATCACTGTGTAATTTAAAAAAAAAAAGGGAATTTTCATTTCATGTCATGAATAATAGATGATTGGTTGTAGGTAAACGGTTGAACACCTCTGGTCTAGAGTATCACTTGAAATCACACTTAACGGTAGTGTCTACTGTTACGACGAAGCCGCTTCAAGAATTGCGACATAGGTCGTGATAAAACCACTTTTATACGTTCCTCAGCGCCAACGATATTGAGTGCAAGTTGGGTGTTTTTTTTACCCCTCCAGAACCCATGGTGACAAACTGTAACTAGTATGTAAAACAACAGTTAATAACAGACCTGTTGCTGTACGTATTCTAATATCTATTGGATTTGGGAACGTTAGCAAGAAACTTGAACAGTTTTAAAATTTTAATCACACAAAAAAAGCACGAGGTTAAGGACATTATTAGTGAAAAAGAACTTACTAAAAAGAGGAAAAAACTGTTCGCTCTAGGTAAATTTTACAACGTTATTGATGTTTTTACCGTTTTAATGAGCTAAAGTGTTATTGAAGTTTGCAGTTTTTTTTATGTTAATTTTGGTTTATGGAAATAATAAACTAGCACCTGGGGTAAATATTCCGATAAATCAATGAAGAAAGGTCACAAGCGTCACTCAATAACATATCAATTTCATCAAAGTTCCACAACCGCTCTGTGACATAGCATCGTATTACTTGGTCCGTCGTTCTATCTAGAGCTTCCTTCGCTCCGTGTTTAATGAGCGAACACAAAAAGGTTTCAGTATAGAAATTTAATGGCAGCCATGTTTACCGGTAATATTTCCAGATGATCACGTGATTTTGATGATTCAAACATCTTTGACTGGTCGTTTGGGATTACACGAGTTCGTTTGCAAAACCACATAAAACTCAAACTTTGTACGATATTGATTGAAAATGATCATAAAGATTTTAATTCTTTAACAGATATCAAAAACATTACGATGAAACTTGAAGTTCCGCATGAACGACAACTCTTTCAAGCTGGAACAACGAAAATCGAAAGTGAGAGTGGAAATTACCCTCTAATGGCTCTAGAGAAGTATATTTGGAATTACGTTGCAAACCACAGGATCGTCCCAAAGTAACAAAAAAGGCTTGCCCCACCCCCCATCCCTCGCAGCCCCGAAAGCAAGTTTTTCGGGCAAAAATCTCACAACTATATTGGAAATTCGGGCAATCTCAGATATTTCGCCCCAACAGGACATAAACCTGGCTCCGCCACTGACTTGTCAGACACTAAAACCTTATTTTTTTTGTTAGAATCGAGTCCAGATAGAAACTGTATGATCTTCTTAAAGAAGAGATAACAGTTCACGCATAGTGATTACTGGCAGTAAATTAGGGAACGATTTGGAAAAGACCATTGTCTCTGTAAGTACTCCAACCTTCGACCAACCTGGCGATTACTGACAGTGAAGCAGGGGAAGCTTTATATACGACCATTGTCTCTGTAAGTTCTCCAACCTTCGACCAATCTGTACCAGAAAGAATGTAATTTACCTCTAGTCCTATATATAGTCTGACAAACACTTTAAAAGGCGATAATGACTCGAGTATGGCGGCCTGACATTTACAATATATTTAACTAACCGAAATGTTTATTTAATTATGATCTTGAAGTAATAGCCAATACACCTACTCTTATCCCGTCTTAATGCTGGCGAATTTTAAGTTTTCAAATTCATGAATACTCAAGGGTCCCAACACTTCATCCTGCAGACTGATAGTGGTTTAAGTCGCAACCCACGCCCAGTGACTGAACCACCATACGGACTCGTTGGATTATTAAGTCCCCAGGCCCTTAAATTAAAGTCCCCCCTCCTCTCCCAGAATAATAAATACAAAATTAAAATAAAAATTGCACCAAGGCATGTAATCATAATCAATCTAAGCAACTAGCAATATATATGAGTGAAATAGCCTTAACTACTGCTGTAAATCTTCTATTAACAGGCATAAACGGCCCATCACTAATCTAGTTGAACCGCTACCACCATCTTCTTTACTACAATCTGGCATCGAAGTCTGGTATCAACAGTGACCAATCTAACCTACTGAATACCCGGAAGTGGTGATCCAACACCATTGAATAATGAAACTAGCGGAGTGGAAAACGATTATTCCTCATGAGAATTCAAACTTGTAGTGTCACACCTTGCGAATGAGTTTCATCTTTAAACTCGACTAATTCCAGAAACAATGGTCGCTTGTGAGAATCGAGAGCACTAAAACCCACACCGTACGGGAATTTGCCAATGTATATGTGAAATAAAGAAATAAAGCCAGACTGGAAATAGAATGGTAGCATACAAGGTGATTGAAGTCTTTTTATGAATGTTGAATGAATGTGGTAGTAGGTCATTGATGGGTTTCAATTAAAATGCTAGATTTAACTTAATCCTGGTTACCAATACATTGACTTGTCTGTCCAAAAAGCTGTTATACTGACCACAGAGAACTCTGATCGCGTCAACCATTAGTCGAACATTAAATAAATCGTTTCCTTCATTTTTTAGGATACATATTGGACGTTATATTCTTCTGCAATTTAAACAAAAAGTAAAGGAAAGTTCTCTTAGAAATTGTAACCAAGCATGGATTTTCTTGATAAAACAAACAGTGTTCTAAACGTTTCCGTTTCTTAGCTGGTATAATTAAATTTCTAAAATTGTCGAAGCTTTCACCCATGTACAATATATTTCGCCGTATATTAGATAACCTCTCTGTTAACTAATTGATGGAATAGCCCGTGTTCTACTGAGATTCGCGAGGTATATTTGTCCTCACTGAAAGCTGGATGGCTTCTTTCTTACTGTAAAGAGATTCCAGATACGGTGGGTATAATTTGCCGTATGTTCACCGATATTTGGGCGAAGGTCATTACGTTATGTAACAGACCAATAGCCACCGAAAAAAAACGGGTTCGGAAAGTTTTATATATTGCTAGACTCCCAGAAAATTTCTACCGCCACGTGTAGCCTAAAGGCTATTGCATCAAGTGATCTGGTGAGTTTCTATTTATACATTGCTACCAGGACGATATTACCAGATCAGCTAATGCTGGAAGTTTCTATTTGTGCATTGGTATCATAAGGACATGGCTAGCTGAAGCCTGAATGCCACTGGGGCATATTGGACCCACTGATCCGGAAAGTTTCTATTTTCAACACATTGCCGCATGACACAACACTGAGAATGTTGCTGGTGTATCGATTCCAACTTGAAACTCGAGAAACCTATTCTACTCATATCCTTAATGGACATTTTGTGTTTTCTCTCCAACTAAACTAACACTACAGTTTTTTTTAGGCTCCGATGATCTGAATTAGTCGTCCAGATTCTACGATCTTAAGTTGTTTAATTTGTGCAACTTCTAATACTTTTACAGCTTCATACCGAAAAGATTGGTTAAGAGATGATGTTAGTAAAAAATATAGCAATGGAACATAATAGCTCTATGGACTCTACGACAATGATGCAGAGTTGAAAGACCTAGTCGCAAGCAGATGTTCCGAAAGGGTGTTCCTGTCTATCAGTCGATAACCGCATATACCATTCGCAGTTGTATTCCCAAAAAGAGTTTCGGCTACCGTTAGAACTAAAAATACGTACAAAGAAGACAATTCCTTTAATTAAATTCTCGTTTAAAGTAGGGTAAAATCGAGAGTATAGTAGTGGACGAAGGTGTTTCTAAAAGAGTAAGTATGCCCTGTGTCGTGAGCGATACATTTATGTCGTCAGTCATCATTTCTTCTGCAATGATATTTACGGAATATTAACAATGTCCGCCTTCGTAAAGACGACTGTTTGGTAATACAAATTGATCAAAGCACGAATAAAACCAATCATTCCATTCCAATACACGACCAAAGATGTAGATACCACTTACACTAGCGAAATATCAATATTGACCTAATCATATGGTCGAGTTGGCTTTATCAATAGACTGTGTTAGCAGTGGTCAATATTGCCTCCGTCCATTGGTCAATATATCATATTGCATATATACTCCAGTCAATAAGAATCATATTCGTTGGTTAATCAAATCAAGCCAGGTCTACATTGGATTGCGTTACGGAAGGGAAACCACCGACCAATATAATTTGTTGATATCTTCAAGGCAATATATCTACTTATGGTCAATATTGCCTTCGTCCATTGGTCAATATATCATATTGCATATATACACGAGTCAATATGATTCATATTCGTTGGTTAATCAAATCAAGCCAGATCCACACAGGATGTTGTTCATTCAGCGTTGTTTCTCTGGAATATTACTGAAACTGTAAGTAAGATGTAATCATCAAGACAGTAGCGTTGAATGATCATGGTTTACTTCAGCGTAATAGACAGTCAAATTCTCGTAAAATACAAGTAAGCACCATTGACCATACAATACTGCTCGGTTGAAATCTCATATACAGAAAATATTTGAATAAAGTAGGAATATAAGCTGTAGAAAGTGGACAATGGTGAAGAAACCAATCAATATCTAATCAAACAGTTACGTTCTACCAGTAATGAAAGTAATAAACATAAGCATCTCGACAGTAAGGCAAGAAAGGGATTAAAAAGAATTGACATTGTCGAGAGAGAAAATGACTTATTTTAAGACTTTAAATATTGAATCAGCTAATTGTTGGGAATACACAAATGAAAAGCCAAAAGGGCTGTTGGTAGTAAGGGGTCTGGTAATAGGAGTTCGTCTCTCACGAAAAGCTGTGATGTTTAAGCCCCTCCTCAACGCCCGTGCAAACCCTACCCACCCCAATCCATTTTTGCCGTAAGTCATATGATACCTTAATTAATTGCATCCAACAATAATTTTTACCCGAACGGTCAACGAAATTTCATCATCCTTTTAACGTGGAACGAAGGCGTCGACGTTAGTTTATTATTGAGAAATTAAAAATCAGGAAATAATCCCTTTGAAGATTTGTAGTGTCTGAAAATTTCTCAAGTATCAACATTACGCAATATCAATTTTAATATATTTCTTAACTCCCAAGAGTTGTTCAAAACAACGAGACAGAATATAACAAAAGACGTAATTGTCTCACTCTAGCTAAAGACCTTACTCTTTTCATTTGAACATGACAAATTATTTCAAAATCAACTGTCAATATTGGTCTGTCCTAATTTCTCAATCAGCTACAAAGTTTTTTGATTTTTTTGACATTACAATTGTAACAATTTCTAACCATTTTCATCATCGTAGACGTCTGACGTCATTTTTTCATTAAATCCCATTTATTAGTTTGTCTCCTTCAAACGTTTTTTGTCCTCTATAAAAAAGTAACAGTTACGTTGCCTATTACTCATATTTTAGATTCCTAAATTTAATCAATGATGATATTCGAAAATTTGCCACGAAAAAGAGAATATCTGGACTGGTGAATTGTTAGACAAGTATTCTCAACTCATCTCACTTGAATGCAGACATAGAAATACATTTAAATTGGCACCGAAACAGCCATTAAAGCAAATTTAACAAATTTTGTCTCAAATCTAAAAAGTTTAAGGGACAGTTGCGCCATTTAATGCCCAATCATACCTTAGTCTCAGAAACGGGAATTTTTAGCTCTGCCGATCAGTAATAGTGTTCAGAGCTCACTGTCGAAATTTGGGCCTTCAAATCCATGTGTGTCCAGAATTACCGGCGTTTGAATGTTAAAAAGACGAGTCGTCTTTCTGGAGACACTGTCATATTAAGAAAGGTATGATTTAACGATATATACAATACTGTTATATCTGTATCTGTGTTGCAATTATTTGATAAATGACATAAAATATGTGGAAATATGGAATTAGCTTATGACGAGTAAGGTAGGCTATGTTTTTATATTTAGATGTTAAAGTCCTGCCCTACCCCTGAAGCGCCAGTCTGTCAAACGTTGATTGATACTCTTACGTTTTATTTACTTATACAAATACCTTTACATTTCATTCAATTAAACTATGCAATCAACGTATCAGCATTACTGTCATAGAAAACAACCTCACCGATCTATAGTTGGAAGATTATGGCAATGTCTTTGCTGAATCAGATAGCATTCTTGACAAACTACACTGCTAGTAGATTACAGCAGTGACTGTGAGCTGGATACACTTGCAAATTGTAGCTTGCATTGTTTCTTGTAGTGTATGGTTCTCTATCTCAGCCTCTGGTAGAAACAGATGCCCGTTGTTCAGGCATATTCTTTAACATAACCGCCATGTTGAAATAAATCCTGCTATGTACACATACGGTCGAAAAAATATATCAGGTAGATCTTTTGTCCACCGAGACGCGAAAAAGAAAAATTGCGATGATTTATTATACACACCTACGTTTTTGACCAATATTAATCAATTTCGTTGTTTCAAGCCCCCGACATTAAATTGTGCAATTGGATGACATGCATGCAACAGTCAAATATTTCATTTTATTAAAAACTGAGGAAATATAATTACACCGACGTTTACTGGCATTTTGTCAGGTAGATTTATTGTAACATAATGGCACCGTGTTCCAAGTTGTATAAGTTTACATGCACTCATTGGAATATGTAATGAAATATATGACAAAAAAGCTAAGCCAGATTTAACCATTGATCTTCAATATATATTATCGGCTGTCACCGATGCATTAGGAAAAATAACAAGAATTTATCGACATATTGAGTGTTGGTATACAGGTACAGATAGGTGATGAGAGTACGACTTGAATATTTCATGCTTCAGGTGCTTTATTTTATCAATAGGATAGATCATACAAGTCTTAATTTGGAAATATGTTCAATTTTTTTTATATTTTTGATTAGAATTTCCATGTTCCTTAAGCAATGGTACGATATTCTCCTTAATATGTAACCGGTGCTAAAGGAACATGACTTATGCCGAGCTCTTCAACGTGAGTCCAGATTCATTAATCAGTTGTCACCGTTTTGACATAACATGGTCTAAGACTATATATACCAAGTGTAAGAATAAGAAAACCAACCTAAACGATAAAGATAACAGGTCTGATTTAATTAGTCTGTGATTAACTTCTAAAAATAAGTCGACAATTTGAAACATCTGTTGAGAGAGATGTATTAATATAAATATCAGAAATGTCAGAGAGAAATATAGATTTTGATTGCTATTTCATATCTCAGACGAAATAATATCAAGTTTTTGATTAAACAAGGTGATAATACCGTCACGCTCACGCCCCTCCGTCTAAACCAAAAATATAGGCCCGTCGGTAAGAAGGATGAGACTGGGGGCAGTCCCCCGGGGTATTATTTCACCCCTAATAACACTTCAGGCGCTTTTTAAAGATGTATGTAGGGGCATTTCTAGAAAATGACTGAGGGGGTGGGGGGAGGGTGTCAAAAATGAGAGGTGTCTCTCCGCGGCATGAAGTGTTCATAGGCCTGATGGGTGGTGGGGCATGGCCCAATGGCAAACCCTTAGATTAAGAAACGATGTGTTTCGGACTAACGTACTTGAAGACCCTAGACACCATCTTTCTAGATTAATAGTACATGTACACTCTCAATTCAACATGACATGTTTGTAAGTTGTAATATAAGACATTATCTGCCTACTGAAGACGCATATCAAATAGTCGTTAAAATAAGATGTAAGACAAAACCATGTCTGTACAGTTCTAGACGAATAATAATCGATGTTTAATAGTGTAATGTTCCAGACAGCTCTCATGTGACATGTAATAGATTTACATAATAATGTTCCTGGAAACACCATGGATCGGTATATATTGCGATAGCATGCTGCTTTCAAGAATTAACCCTAATTTTGGCCTTGAGACGGTGTTAAAGGTATGTTTCCGCTTAAAATGTTGAGCGTTTTGAAATATTGATTAAGTTTTATGTGTTTATTGCATTGTACAGGGGTTGCGTAGTATATTAATGACATCTTGTAAATACACTGATATACTATTAGAATAGTAAGTTTGAGAATACATTTTTTGATGTTCATTTTAAGAAGAAGAATACCTTTAATAATATTAGCTGACCCACCTTACACTTCCAACAAACTAAGACGGAACTAGCAGAACCAACAACAGAAGGCCACAGTGACGTTTCTACGTGGAAGGGCTGAAAAGAAGCTTCCCCCTTCAATCCAGATTCCAATTTATCATCAACGAGTTTTTAAATTCATGGTGCTGTGAGCCCCTTCCCCCACTCCTTTCGTGAAAATTATGTGAACCTTATTCAACCTCGACCCTCCGCCTAAAGTGTCATAGAAACTCAACTGTGAGGGCGTTCATGCTAGCTCACAGAATGAATCCTAATATTGCCTTGAGAATCTGTTAATAATTCAATTCATAACAGTCAGCTGGTCATTTCTGCTTTAACATCGAGTTATAGACAGAACCCGACGGAGCAGAACTATAGATGGTTATGCAGCTAATAAATCATAATTCAAATTTATAAATCATATAGGAGAATTTCGAGTATCTGTGAAAACTGACGATATTTACGTGGACAGGTACTGGTAGACGTAACCTACAGGACAACAATTGGAATGCATATTTGTTATTATGTATAAATTGGATTTTAGAACATCAAGTCTCCACGAAGACTGCAGTGTAATTCAACAATTTCCGTCAAATTGTTAATAGAGATTGCATGTTGACAGATATTTCTCTAATACGTGGTGTGATTTTTACTCTTGAGAGAATCAGTTTTCACAAAAGAAATTGGTAATTATAAACAACCGGCTATTTATTTACTGTTATGTTGGTAGTAATTGGTGGACAGACATCGTAAACAATACATTCATTGTACTTCGTTTCTTGGCTTAGTCGCAAATGTACCTCGTTAAAGGGATTGTATAAGAGGTTTTCCTAAATATCGATATCCTCAAATAATTGCACCATTCCAATTTTCAATCAGACGTCTGTGGTTCCTGCAATTCAACTAAAACTAAGTGTTTGATGCCGTCACTAATCGAGAAGGGCGTAATGTGATAAAGCTAATTTCGCGATTAGTGACGTAATCAAACATTCAAGTGTTAGTGGAATTGCAGGAATCACTTCTGACTGAAAAATGAAGGGTGAAAATTGATGCTATCAGTTTCCGCGATACACATAAAAAATTCATAAAACCTCTTTACAATCCCTTTAATGTCAATATAATTTGAATCAAAACAGCGTCCGACGGTGTTGTTCTTCACTATTTCTTTATTACATATACTTATGTACTTATACATATACATTTTGACTAGCTTGATGACTTATTCTAAACCAATGGCTCAACCAGATGAGTCGGGGTTCGTGGACGTTTGTCGGTTAGGGCCCCTCCCTCGGAATTTTTTTTTAACATAACCTCTGATTGATCTTCTGTATGTTGATATAAATTTGTAAGTCAATTTTAAGATTTAAAGATTTTCAGTCTGTAGTTAATGCTATATCACTCATTTATATTGCTAGTTGCTTAGTTTGATTATAAACAAATACTTTGATAAACCCAAGTTTAGGGGGGGGGGGGGGGGGGTGGGCTACTCTCGTCTGACCACCATCGACCACCACCAACGTTACCAAGGGGCCAAACATTGGGTTTGGGTGATTATTTTCAATGAAATGCAAATATAGCCGATCAAGACGACTCAAGGCTCCGAATTTTGTTCTCATTGCAGCAAAAACATTAGAAATATGCACATATTCTGTCAAATATAAAAACAGTAATACTAAAATTCCAAATATTATTCAGAATAATTTACGTCTCCCACGTGCAATATAATACCCCCTTGACGCCGCGTAAATTTCTGTGAATTACCGGGAAAACAAGCCATAAAATCGTGTCTGCAATCATAAAAAAGACGAACCAAAGCACATACAGCAAAACAAGTGAATTTTTTATGATGTTTGGTCAACTTGGAAGATGAGAGCGTCTGATTTATGGCATTAGAATAAGTAGTTTTGCCAAGAATCTTTTTAGATATGGTTTCCAATCAATTTTCCAGTACAAGTTATCACAGTAAGGTAGAAGATAGATAAATCCTGTTTCCTCGACGAAAAATCAACGTGGAGACGTCAAACTGCAGTAAAACATTGAAATCGAACATCAAAATTGATAAGCTAGTCAAATGATACACGTCAATGCACAGCTATGTCACGATATAACGAGGTACTGAATATAATTTGTACCTAAATTTCGGTTTATTGTCTAATATGAAAGACAAGGGTAGCACCAACCCGAAAATCATTGCCCAATCTAGAGTAAAAAGTAAAACACCCAAACGTCAAGACGCTGTTATGTCCGTGAATCTTGTCAGTCCCTCTAACTGTTTTTGAAAAGAGGAAACCGGGTCGCTAATTCGAAACGAGGAAGGAATCATAAGGAGTAGATAAAAGGGAAAGGCCTTTCTTCTCTCAATCTGAGAGAATATTCAAACTCACATTAAGAGTGTTCAATTTGTTTCGACAACATCTATTATAAGAATTTGTTATATAAACGTCCGTTTAAATCAAACCAAAATCAGAAATACAGTTTAAAATGGTTCTATATTTTCCAGTATTCGCTAACATAATCCTATTAATTTAGACCAGCATCTAAAAAAGTGTATACCATAATAATACCTTATAACACTTAAACCTAAAACAGCAGAAAATATTCCTTATTACACTGTAGCAAATTACTATTCTTTCCGGTGCAGCTGAAATTCGAGGACTTTGGTTTTTTTCTTTGATAATCGGATTCCTGAAATAATACCTATGACCTTCAAAACGCCATGTTGAATTTCTATGAATTAGGATTTTTTTGATTGACAAAAGCCTTATGTTCATTATGACACTTTTGTCACAGTAACTGTTTTATATGGTATTGACACTTATTGAGGATTCACGCCAGGTTTCTAAATGTTAAAACGCGTCGTTCAGTAAATAAACACTTCCTAACGTTTTTCAAATGGTATTAGTGCCAACCACGACAAAAGCAACCACCGGAAATTAACAATAACACACGAACTGATATTGCATCTATCATTGAAGGCAGCGGAATTTGGTTTGTTGTCAATGACCATGAGCAATTGAGATATTTTTTTTTAAATTCAGGGAATGGACTGAGGTATTGTTATCGGCGTAACAAGAGCATCATACTCTTTATACAAACTATATCAATTTAAACTTTTATTAACTTCAGTAGGAACGCTGGCTGAAAACAGGTCAGTAACAAGAGTAACAATATTATTCTGTTTTAATATTTCTATTTATATTCTTAAACAATTTGAATACGTAAAAGAATGAACTACACGAATATAGAAATTCCATTTGGATGTATTTATAGTCCAGTACAACTTTGTCTTTTGTTAGTTTCTTCATTCAATGTTTGTTCTGAGTGCATTTCGGTATTAAACAATCTTTATTGTTATTTACAGGTAGGAAAAAAAAGATTTGCTCAGTTAAATAAAGACGAGGTAGTTGACTGTAATGTTAGTCTGAAAGTAAATTATATTAAGAGGGGTTGTAGGGACCTAGCCTGGTTGTGGACTTGGTGGTTTGGTTTTTAAATTAACTGGATGCTTAACGTTGACATATATTTGCCACAATTTTAAAATATTCCATGGGTTGAATGATAGACAGGACCATCTCATCTCGAGTTAATGAACTTATTTCAGATGAATATAAATGAAGAGTTTGCAGCCTTCAGAGCAACTGACAATATATATCTGAAACCATTCAAGATTCTAGTTAAGATTTGTCAACTCGGCATTCGATTCGGAAAGTTCACATAACGAATAATGCTATTGTTGTATATCTATTGTGCGACTATTCCCAACCAATCATCTTTCAATAATAACATATAAAAGCAAGAGATTTCGAACTAGTACAAATTGATTAGTACAAATACCCAAATAAAGAACACAGTCAGTTGGGTGACAATAACTGTCATAATTTGATTAGATTATAGAAACTCTGAATAGTTCATATTGATAATAAATTAATGCTAATAAATAAAGTATATCTATATTAAATAACGCCCAGGGTTATTCGCTATTACTGTCACGTTTTAAGTAATTTCGACGTCTAATTTGTCGATCTGATACAACTTGTAGACATCATGGATCATCTACAGCTTGAGGGTAGTAGAGTCAAGACTTGCTATGTTACCGATTAACATTAACATTATTCGGTAATGGATTTGATAAACAAGTAATTGTACACAGCCCATCTGATGTGACATAGAAGTTAAAGTCTTCGTTAACGATCTGGCTCAATGTGAAGTACCTTTCGAAGCCAGGGTCACTGAACACCATGCAGTGCTGTAGGTGACAATCTGACACGGGGGTTTGTCTTAAGGTTGTGCTCCATTCAACTGTCAATGCATTATATTTAATCTGCCATATCGACAAAACAACCTTTTCAGATTCGCTCCACCCATAAGCAATCGATGAAAATCTACGGCCACTGCATGAAGACAACTACAATCTTTCAGTAACTGATGCACTCAGGTAAACTTAATCCATTGATAGGTCAGATTCTCTCATGCTGCCTGTTGACAACAGTCGGATTCTTTCAGTCGTTAGGTCCGTGTACTCCACTCTCTAAGGCCTATAACCGGTATATTTGATGGTATACTTGTATAAAGGGTAATGCGAGGCAAGACAAGTTGACTTGCAGTGCCCTTGATTAAGTTTAATTCCGATTTAGCTGCAAATATAAAAGTCTTCTCTGAAAATACATGGTGAATTAGGTACTGAATTTGAGAGGATTACTATCGCTCAGAGAGTAATAACCGATTTTAATAGTCGAGGATATCAACGACACTAAACTTCACTAAACAGAAAACTATACTGGTTAACAAAACGTTAGTCATTTTATCAGGCCAATCATTATTATTAATACACTCACACGAAACCGTTTTCCTGTCAAACCGTTTGATATAAACATTAATATACATTTCTTGCTGGAAAACTCTTTGATATGAAACGATTGACAGAATTTCTCACTGTCATAATGTTGACAAACTGTTTTTTTACCAGCCCTGATCAATGTTTCTCTATACAAAGTACTTTTTATCAAGTTAGCACTTTACTATTTCCATTGATTTGTGTAAATATTAAAGAGGAAAGCCTGTTTTTTACTTTCGTTTGATGGATTGTAAGCTATTATATGGTACACGTTCTGTCAACTGACACACCCCTTCAAAGATAATCTGAACAATTTTATAGTCTGAACGATTTTTAAAGCCGAAATCACATCAACTACTTTAGTGAAGTCAAGAAACTGCTGAAGTAAAGATAGAGAGTCAATAACATGTTCTGTGGCGGACTAACATTGCCAGTCACACGTCAAAATACACAAGCCATTCAGATCAATGAGGTAGACGTAAATTGAATTCAATAGACATGATGGATCATCCCAACTGAAATGAATGACACTGCTAACCATACAATATGCTAATCATCCACGATGATTTCCAGGTACCCCATCTGATATTCGTTCGTTAGTAGCACCAGGAATCTACTACTTTTTCGCGAATCGCCCATCATCGAATTGACAAGGCTGCAGTGATGTGTTTCGGATACACAATTAGTTTTGGAAATGGATGACAACTATCTAAAACTGGAGCTTAACAAGCGAACTGTATGAAGAAAAGCGTATCTGACAAGAGCTTATCATATGCCGCTGAAACATGGTTCCAGATACACAAACCTCATCAGGACAGCTTATATACGAAATGAATGTCAAGTACGTGATCTTTTCAGAAAATGGTGGCGTTGCTTTAAACTTTATGAATGAATGAAGATCGAATTTCCTGATAAAAACTATAATTGATAAACTTCTCTTTAACTCTTTAGTGTCCATTTATAGACTATTCAATAGAAACAACACTCATAAAAACCGACATTGAAAGCGTCTTGAACTCAACAACCCTCAAGTCTTTGTTAGTTGTGTACATTTTTAATCTCTCATTTAGCTAGCCATTATTAAATAACTACTCCATATAAACTTCTTTTGTACAATTTTGACAAAAATAGCATTTGATAACGAGACAAAGGGGGGAATTAAAAGTTTTGAAATTTATCACAGTATGGGAGAGGTACGGGGTTGTACACGAGTTTCTGCAAAGAGACGTTCTTCTTATCGTGATAGATATCAATACCAATGTATATCTACCAATTCTTAAAGTACAAGTTGTTTTAAGTGTCAAGATATACATTCAAAATCAGGAATTACTCACAGATAAAGGACTGCCCGTGTCTTAATATTGCACCCTGATGCACAAAATTCGAAAAGTTGAGAATCATCAACTGCATGACTATGTTTATTTTTGATTGAATCTACGTCCTGATATTGTTCACAGCAAAATCGAACATGGTAAAAAAGGGTGATAAAGTGAAGTAGAGATGTTTGAAGGCAGAAAGTACCATGACAACAGGAAACTGGGACCTTCTGATATAATACAATATTGGAATTTGGTAAACATTGGTACTGTGCCACTTACCTTTCCAGAAACTATGTATCGATTGTTATATCATATATTAAAAATATTCGGTTATTGAACATTCACTAATGGTTCATTGTGAAATATTATCTAATGTTTCGTGATATTAAAAGCTTAATTTCTTTACAAACTTTGTTTGCACAGTGAGTTTAAATCACGAAGAGTGATATCCTAGAGCGCCAACAATAACTAATTGCCTCCTACAAAGCAGCTAGTAACCATTAAAAACTAATAATATCGTAATTAACTCAAAAACATACTTTCAAATAAATTTAAAAAAACATTATATTCACCGATAATATGTAAAAATACGAAGAAAATTAGGAGTTCGGGTTAATCGGGTGAAATAACTCTAACTGATTTGTAATTCTCGATTGCGAAATGTCTTGGAATGATATATGGTTTCTAAATGTAGTTGATCTTAAAAATGGTAGTTAAAAATGCATGATAATGGTGTTTGGTGTTCCGGTGTAAAACGACTTAAAGTAATAAATAGCGTACTTAAAGAATGGCAGAGGAGGTGATTTTGACGAGTAGCTACTTTAAGGCGCTTGTTGGTAATTCAAGGTAGGCCCTACATATCGCTTCATCAATGACACAAATTTCAAGTTTAAGTCACAATCTCCGTTTCTCTCGAGCGAGATCGAAGATGAAGAGAAAATGCGAGATCTTTCACCTGAAAACAGGATTGGGTACTGATCTAAATTCTGTCTGAAGGCGAAGTTTTAATCGCTAGAAGCCTAGATATGCAAGAAAGAAACAGTCAGAAGATATTGTAGAAAGAAAATAACGACGACCTTTCCTGTATTATCCGTACACATCTGGATTGAATGGAATAATGAGTGATATGACTTATTCAAGGTCATCAAACTTTCACATGCTGACCGAGATTAGAACCAACGCTCTAACCGACTGTGATACAGACCGCCACGAGAAAGGTAACAAATAGTCAATGTTTTGCCATTAACTAATAAATATTGTTAGAACATTCATGATCAATACTATATGTTGTCATCATTGAATATTAATAACATTAAACGGCCGATTGACTTAGTTTTTAATTAGCAGCGAAGATGAAAGGGAATTATAGAGTGGACCGACCGTTATATGTATATTTTTATGAAGCATATCGCCCAGTTAACTTTCTCGTTTATGAACATCGTTTAAATTGGGCATGAAAGGTTCTTGGTGATAATTAATTTTAAGAGAGATTCAACATTCGTCATCCACGAAATTCTTTTCCCAACCTTTTTCAGTCGAATTTGATGGTAAGCGTATCAAGGTTTATTTGCATTAAAATTTTAGACCCAAACCATTTTCCTTAAAACAGTCGTTTAGAGAGTTCCGTTCCACAAAAAATCTCACAACGAGAAATACCATACTTACGACAAAAGATATTTTGTAGAACGGGGCCCACATGACGTCATCTGCTTGGTTACGTCGAACAAATGTTGGTTGTGGGTTCTATACTCGGTCGGCGTATGGAAGTTCGGAGGAAACTTGAATAAGTCATCTTCACTCATTATTCCAGTCGACGCAGCTGTAAATTAAACTGTGTTCGCTTGTCCATGCGAAGTGTTAGATAAAATGGCGGACTAGTTAAGTTGTAAATGGGTACGGATAATGCGGGAAAGATCAATGCCCAATTCAATTTATTTCCTTTCATCATAAGTTTACACTAATTAGGCGAGATGCAATAAAAGTCAATAGAATTACAAGATATCTCTCGAAAATACCGATATCAACTTCAAATGATAAGGAATCTATTTTCAAACTTCAGATTGCAGCAAATAGTCCGTAATTCCACCAAATCAATAGCACAAATCATTTGAAATTTTTTTATCAATAAAATCAGCCTCAGTGTAAATTGTTCAATTCGTTTTATCATATTTACTCGTGATCACTAATTTCTATCTAATTTTCGGGAATTAAAATTTATAGACCAACTGGGTTCGAACTACGAAAGCCTTTTAGTCACACCAAAAAACCAAAATTTTATTATTTTTGCACGACTCGAAATTTCGGATTCCACTGTCGAAATTTCGGATTTCACAAGTCGAAATTTCGGATTCTACAATTCGAAATTTTCGATTCCACAAATCGAAGTCGGGGCAGCATCACCCCTCCCCTCCTCTCAATAGACACGCCACTGATTGATATCGATGATGTATTTTCTGATGTTCAAGTAGAACGAATTGAATATCGGGTCATTTTCTTTGACCTCGGTATCTCAACATTCAATGACCTTCTTATCAAAACACCACTATCTTAATTTACAACACTGTACAATTTTACAAACCAATTATTATCTTTGTCAGCAGTATTGGTATTATTCACAGGAAATGATTGGAGGTCATGTCGGGATATTGATAATCTGGATAAATAGTTTTCAAGCTAAATAATTTATAAATATTCTATTTTACTCGAAAGGAAAATTAAAGGCTGTACATGAGGTTTACTCGAGATATGCGGAATTTTTTATTTACAAATCACATCGCATATAAAAGCGTGTTGATTAGTCAGTTTGAACATCACATGACATGAATATTATTTCGGTAGTCCCTCAGATCACCACATTTATTTATGTCCTAGATTGAGTATCGAGTAAAACAGTTGAGCTCACCAACATCCTCCACCCCCTTCCTCTCCCTTTTGAAAATTTCGGATTACCGCGGTTTGTCCCAAAGACACTTAAAAACACCTGATGGTACATCTCATTTAAGGAGTCAACTACTAGCCTATACAATTCTCGTTTCCGATTTGTCATACTTTGTACGCGATTTTTAGTTACTTGAATTATTTTGCTTGTACGATTTTTTTTTTATCCTGACATGAACTATCGTCAGTTTACATCAATATACCTAATAATAAAACAATAAAAAATCAATGTTATCAGTAATCACATAATATTTCACGGTCTACTTTCGTTTTTTTATGACTTCATTAATACATTTGGAAGAACTTGAAAGGTAAAAAAAATAAAACATAATATTTAAAATGAAATTCATTCCAGAATTTTGTCAATAATTAAACAATTAATATTGATGAGAAATAATCAAGATCTGAAGTAGAGTCGTTAACCGTTATAGTGTTATATAAAGTGTTGTTTTATTACGAGGTAAATACTTCATAAAATTGCTTCGTATACTTCAAGAAAATGGTTTATAAAATGAAGCCCTACCCATTATTTACATCCAGATATTTGAGTTTTAGTACGTTGTTTGTTGACCTAACCGTTTCTGAAGATGTGTCGTTTCACAAAAATCTTAAAATCAATTTTGTCGTAAGAATGGCATTTCTCAATATAAAATTCTACACCACGGTGTAGCCATTGCTCACTAACATGAAGGTTCATTCTCGGCATAGGTCGAGATAATACCTTCGGATTTTTCAACCCGGTTTCAAGCCTGTCAGTGGTGCAGGTAAGAGGGGCTGACATGGAAAAAAGCGTCTAGTCGTTCGGAAGGGACAGTCGTTCGTAAGGGACAATGAACCGAGGCCCCGTGTGCTACAGGTTGTGCACATAGGTTGAACATATAGACAGACCACTTCCACTTCCGGTGAATCTAAGTAATCATACAAACTATCAGTAAAGTGTGTAATTTGTCCGACTGCTTTTTGTTCTTGTGAGAATGGAATATGAAAACTTGTGAAAGTGTGAAAAAACTAAAGACTGTTGCTTTAACGCGAACCCCCTTGCACTATAATTAACTGTATCAAACATTAACCTAAATAGCATCATTTTATAATTTGGCACAACAGAATCTGAGTGACCTACATATATATCCAAGCACATGTGAAAAGCTATTAGGATTATTGTAAGATTTTGGCAGAGATTCTGACAGATCAGAGTGTTCGACTTGACCTTGACCTTGGTAAAGCAATTTTTAAAAGTTTTCCTGCCATTATGAATTTTGATTATCGACAAAACAGGCTTGTAGTTCGCTGATTCTGACGGACATGTAGCTCTGGATTCCCCCCCCCCCCCCGCCCCCTCATTCCATTGATGCAACTGGGCACTATACGCAATTGGATATAGTTCTTGCCCCTTAGAACAATCAAGTCTGGCTTCAGGCCTGGATTCTGAAATGGTACAGAAGGAAGCACTTATCGGTCTCGGGTCTCTAAACAAAGGTCGATATCTGCTGTTGTTATTTTTAACTCAAGGTCACCTCCAAGACCTGGACCTGATAGCATGCAAGCAGAGATTTAAACAATAATCTTCTTCATGTAAAATTAACTTGAGGCGTGAGATTATTTAGATACCGGCTACATACCATAGCGTGCTCTAAAACTCAGAGTTCATATAAAAATACAACTTAATTAATTGGCGATGATTTAAAGATTGGTCTTTCATCTATCTTAGAAGTTTATAATTTATTTCTAGGTAACGTTATAAGTAGGTAATTATATATTATATAGGAATGTCTTATTAATCTCAGAAGAATCTTATTAAAAACTTGCAAGAAACTGTAAATAATAAATTCGTTAATTACTCCGATAACTTTAAAATAAATATTGCGAGGGTAGGTGTTTACATACGGTGAACTGGAGCTTTACGTTCTAGTGATTAGGGTGGTTGAAAGTTTCTATCCGACATAAGGATGTTAAGGTTAATTCGTACTCGTAGTCTAGTGTTAGTTTCTGTGCACTACAACGTGCTCTAGAATTTTTTCGCAGTTTCAGATTTTATTATTGAAAGGTTTTTCTCGTTTTGCACCTTGACTGAGCTAATGGAAACGTAATGTTAATGCCTTAGGGTAAGGGAATAGGAGAAATATTGCGACATTGGGCTTCGAATTCTTACTGTCTATGGAATGCAAAACGTATTTCAATTTATATATTGCTTTAGGTGTTTTGTAAAGTCTAGAACGGTGCGATAGGGCGTTAAACCCTTTTCCTATTTGATATTGTCTAAGCTATCACAATACGCATTCTTTTGCAAAAGCCCAGTATGGTGCTAGAGGATGTAAAACGCCATTTCATTTTCATGATTCAAACCCAAGGTAATAAGACATGTTGTTAGTGATAAATGGGTTTTTCGTTTCTAATTTTATGATACAAATATATTTCATAACATGTGACAACTATTTTACACCTTTTTAATTTATAACATAGAATTTATACCATCGTACAGGTGATGTAACATATTTTATAACTTGACTTAAATACCACTAAATCAAGTATCAGTCCGAACATTCTTCCCTAGAATGCATGAGCAATAATGTTTCAAAAAAAAGTTGCCACTGTAGTCCATGAGCCACCACTCATCTAGTTGAGCCTCTGAAAGCTAACTGAGATAAGACAAAACCCTTAAAATCTGGACAACAGCTTTTACAACAATGGCGTCAAAAAATGTTCAGTTTTAGTGGAATTGCAAGAACCACAGACGTCTGTCTGAAAATTGGACTGGTGTAAATTGTAATATCAAATACACAAATACACATTAAAAGATTAGAAAGCCTTTCTGTGGTCCGTTTAAATCTATCGTTTAGCACTATTAACACAGAACCTGTACTTAATACGAACGTATTTTCCTGTTGATATCAATTGCCAGTAAATAAATTGTACAATATTCCAGAAATTCTTAATTGGGTTACTATTAAAAGAAAATATCAGGAAGACCTTCTAGACGCGAGACTGGCCATTCATGATTTGTTAATAGGCGACTAGCATTGTGAGACGTCCGCGGCTGTTTCCTACTTCACCAATTAACCTAATTCTTGAGGGTACCATTCTTGTCTCCAACACAATGCAGTTCAGTGGCTAAGGACAATCAGTGTGACTATGGTACGGTTTTACGTCCTTTAGTTCTTATCCTTAGACGGAAGATGAGAACGAGCACAACTGAATGACACACTTTGACCAAATACCATGGTCAGTGCTTTTGTAAGAGATTATCTTTTATAACATCTAATACCAAATGCAAGAAAAAGAGACTATTTCATACACAATTGGCAGTGTTTGACGAGGGAAGCACAGCTGATAATTGTCCTACCAACAATCAAATAAACAAAATATTTTGCTATTCCGCCTGATCCAAGCGAATGGACCAACTTTACTGGATCTTCACGATGTCTAGTTATTTCAAATTGTGTATTATACCTTGACTGCAATAGCCATGGAATATTGTAAACAGCAATTTCTTTGGATGGTACATTACCGAATACGGCCAATCCGAGTCTGTAAGAAATTAGCCGTAATGTTTACTGTCTTGTCCGTCGAGGGCTGTGATTGACTGTACTCTCGGACAAACAATCCAATCAAGTCGCTGCATTCCATGATACAAGTAAGGCAGTAGTTGCAGTCAAGGTATAAGACGTAATAAGTTCGTAATAGCTTGACATTGTGAAGATGACTTTACTGATGCTTTTGCATAAAAATTGTCCATTTATTATACTTGCTTGTCAAGCAAATAAAAAGTGGTTCCGAAGTAAGTTTTATCGAACAATCAGATAACTTGGTTTTTCTAAATCTAGATTTCCCTAAAGAAAATTCAAGTGTTAATCTAATTGATGTTAAATTGATAGTTTTTTATCATCTTTAGAACATAATCGTGCTTCATGAAGTTTATAATTCTATAAAATATACCCTTTTCTAATTTTTTCAAGAAAGTTCCAAGGCGTTTAAAACTGTTTGAAGACTCCTACTAAGGTAGTTAGCACACTCGGTGAGTTTGACTCATCTTCACAATGTCAAGCTATTTCAAACTTTGTACTTGTACTTAAACTTCATAAGGCTCTTTTCTTGTATTAAATAAGGTTGTAAATGCAACGATTGGATTGGATAGTACGCTTGCTAATACAATCAGAGCCCTACACAGAAGGACTGTAAACATTTTAGCGTTGCTGCATTTGCAAACTTCCGTGACAAAAAAAGCTTTATGATGTCAAGGTATGATGTATTAGAGCCAGTTAGTAAGAGCTTTAAGAAGTCAAGGTATAAGACGCAGTTCGTAAGAGCTTTAAGAAGTCAAGGTATTAGACGCAGTTTTAGCGCTCCGGTGTATTTGACCTAGTCGTACTAATTGTTCTAAAATAGTTCTATAATTCCTGAAGTGTCAAAGTTCTTGTAATCCTCTGGTGTCACGCTACCATTAAATATTACCGTTAACACTATTAACTCTTTACTGGCCAATTTATTCTTTCACTAGGGAAATTCTCAGTTTGGACATTGAGTTATTTGTTTTTTAAATGGTTTGTAAGCTAATGGTCATTTTTCGCCTTCGTCATTGTTCGTATAAAGTGGTATTTTCTTTAACCAATCAAAACGGCCCTTTCCATACAACAAGAAATGTTGCTATTGAAGGCGTTGTTTAAGACGAAGTGCCCTTACCATTGTGAAATGCCAGAAAAGCATTTGGAAATCCTCGACAGTTTCCGTATGAAGCCGAATCTGTGTCAAAACGCAATCAAAATGGACACGCACATGCGTGTTGATTGGTCCGTTTAAAAGTCACGTGACATCATTTACAAAATGTTTATTATCTAGGTACCTAATTCGAGGTTTGCCTTTTGAAATGCAATGCGGCAGAAATATACACAAATTGCGGAAAATTTGCTTCAAGCATATGCTGAAAAAATCCAAAACCCATTAGACCATCAAACATGTGTTACAGAAATATTGTATGCATAATTTACTATGAATATCAATATCAATATGATGCTAAATCAATTAATCGATTGGAAACTTAATGCGCACCAACTGGCCCCAATACATACAGAGCATCAACTTGCTAATGATCTTATAGCATTATAGCTCACGTAATATCACCAACTGACATTAACCCTTCGTGTACAATAACTCGTATTGACTTCTAGTGCAGTTTTCTGACATTGCTAGTCAGTTGGAATTATTCAATATTTTCAAAATTCTATTTCCATTATCACTTAAACGGTAGAGATGGGCCTTATATGATAAAGCGATATTTTGCGATTGGTGACTTCATTAAACATTTAGTTTTAGTGGATTTGGAGGAACATCTCGCTGAAAATTGGATAAGTACAAATTGATGCTATCATTGTCCCTGATACACATGAAAATTTTGAAAACCTCTTCAAAAGCGATATGTTGTTCCCATGCATTGACAAACCAAGGTATTGTGTACATGGATTTGAGTATCAATTTGTTGAATTTTCTCTTACAAAAGCTTTATAGAAAGGCCAAGGTAAATTTGTTAGGACAAGCAGTTACAAATCTCATCGAAGAAACACCACGTAACAAACGAAACTAATGGTCAAGAAATGCCTTTCAATCAATCTGAATATTTTAGCAATGATATGTCTACTCAAGTTCCAGGGTGCTGGAAAAATCACTTAAGAATTTTTGATAATCCAACTCTATTATCTGCGGATATCCCTGTGGAAGATAACGACATTGTCCGGAAATTAGCGATTGTTTCCGGAAGATAACGATTGTTTCCGGAAGATACCGATTAATTCTGTCATTGTTTCTAATCCAGCTAATACCTTCTAAATTGATTTACATTGGATTTCCAAAGGTTATATCCGTATTGAATACTATTATGGAAATATTTAGTTTTAAGAATATCAGGATTTGAGTGGGTTTTCATATTCATTGATTTAATTCAAAGGGGAAATATCAGTATTCATATGACCTATGATTTTTATTTTATTGAGTTACTAGGTCAAACCGTGACCAGTGAGTCCCGGGCTTTAAGAATAACACCCAGAGCAATTTTTGCTTTATTGGCACTATTATTTTGACAACCCTTAGTAGCTAAGTCCATGGTCCATAAAGCTAGATCCCTGATCCTTTTAGAAGCTAAGTTATTGGTTCTTGAAGCTAGGTTCTTGGTTCCAGAACACTGGAAAGCGCCACTGGTGCCTTCGATGTTGTGTCTCTATTATGGAACCCCCTCATACAATACTTCCAACTTGTATACGTACATATCTCAGAGAATATTTAACAACTAGAAAGATACAACTATATTTTAAAAGGATAACATCTTAGGTTCACAATTACGAATCCTTTCTACCAGCTGATCCTTATCCAAACCTCTTGGCATTTCCCGGATTATTCGTACCCATTTACAGTTGGGTCGACTGGAATCATCGGACTATCACACGCCGATCGAGAATTGAGCCCACAGCTGTTATAAATCTCTCGAATCCCTGCCATTTCTTGACCTGACCGGCTCATTACAACAATGTCTTGACGTTTCTAGAAACAGATGTCGAAAACCTTCTGAACATGTATTGCTTATGACAGATATTTCTGTTACACTTCACTTCAAACGATATTCAGTTATAAGCTTTCTGTGACAAAAGAAAAAATATAAAAATATAAAAGAGAGATGTATAGACATATTTTTAAAAGACGATGTCAAGATGCCAGGCTTGTCACAATGTCATTGGTCGCTGTGGAGAATGTTGACATGGATCTTATACACATGTCTGTTGTACAACTGGTACAATGTGTTAATAGTTTTCTGGCGAAGAGCTTATAGCCATCAGTGTCTTTACTAAATGAGTAAGGGACCCATGGTATTAAGTTGGCTGGGACCCCTTTCCTGGGAAATAAGTTTGTTTAAAACATTTGCTCTCTGGTAGTTAAGCCACTGATTGCCGTTTCAGTGGAGTTTCTCTGAAGGATGAGAGCTAAGGCTGGCTCTTTCCCCTCTTACTCTCTCCTGCCACCTAGACAATGCTGTTGCCCTACTCTCAACATGATAGACAACAGTGATAAAACTCGTAACAATCTGTCAACATATCTTTCAAATTTTGTAATAGGGAAAGAACTGCCAGTGTGTGGACTTTTATATTGGTTCGAAGCTAGTCGGAGGTCACAGGCTAAAGCGATCAACAGATCAAGGTTTTGGTTGACAGGTTGCTACCCTAGAAAGAGAGCGAATCAATTATCTGAAAATGTAATTTAAGCATTATAGTGATAAAGTGAGTTTCTTAACGTGGAAACAATCTCGAGAACGATCGGCATTGATTACAGAAAAAAAAAGATTTTGATAAATTATAATTGGTGACAAGTACAATGGAAAACGGAAGAAGATCATTGAGAAATGGAAACATAACGATTTACAACTATTACAATGTAGCAATATTCTGTTCTATTGACAGACAGGCAGGTCTTTAAGAAATATCAAGAAGGTGTAAGCGCAACTGCATCATGTCAACGTCAACACGGCATCCCTTTGGGACAGCACATAGATAATGGCTTACAATCCCTTAATCGAACGGCCTATCAAAGGTCAATAGACATCAGAATTCTTATTCGCCATTTCCAGGCTTATAACGACATGTAAGCACTATAGCAGTCTAATTAAAATCACCTAACTTCTGTTCGTATTTTATTAGTTTCGTTTCACAATGTTTTATTGGCTATTAGCTTTGTACGTAACCACTACAGTAAGGTCTAATACTGTCCTTCTTGACTTTTCATTCTGTTAATTTTTGCTTGACCTCTGTTTTAACCAATCACGTGGCTGCTCTTTCCAGCGGCAGGATAATGTGACGCGAACAATAGGTGAATTTCGAGGCGTATTAAGACTATAGCGGACTTCATAAGCTAGTCTAAAATGCCTCGTAATGCACATATTAATGTTAAAATGAATAAAAAGCTAGAATGTTTTAAGCATGGAAGAAAATGACGTCATCAGAGATAATAACACTAACTGATTGAGCTACCGCCGTCCTCAAATCTATAATACTAAGTACCCACTGACGCCATTAACCAATAATTAGATTCTGTATGATTTGTGAAGTTAATGTTGGTCTTTAACAATTATATTAAATAGTAAAAAACATGTCCCGCAAGGAACTGTTAGTTATATAAGGAGATTACAGAAATCACTGCCTCGAGCGGGAGAAAAGTCGCTCATTCAATTGACTCTAAATCGTATTGACACATTAGAGCTCATCTCTTCCTGCCGACAAGTGTTTCATATAATAATTTCTTTAAATCAGCACAGATCATTCGAGTAATTTGGTCTTCCCTTTTAAAGTATGGCAGTTTTTGATTCAACCATCGATGGCACTGTTAGCAGTGCTATATTGCATTATTAGTTTTGTGTACTCTCAAAAAGGACAACTCTTCAACCACAGAGTGGTATTAAGTGTTCCAGAGGATGATCGCCCCTGCCTCCATATAGACCCGAGCCAGCCAATATGGTTATTTTTGGATCTCGAAGTTTACTACTTGGGCTATAAGCGGAAGGGTAATTGGGATATTACTTTCCAAACATATGTAACCTAAAGTAGTTCGGTAATTAGCCGCTCTAGAGACTGTTCTAAAAGGCTAAAATTAGACACAGTCTGTGAACTTAGACAAGACATGTAGACTATTTCAAAATTAAATATTCTTACGAAAGACTTCTTAACCAACTTAACCATTTAGTGAGTAAACACCCACACCGCTCTTGTGTATTTGGTTGACTAGCATTGCTCATTTTCCTTGATTTTGGAAAGGCAATTCCGAATCTTACTGTGTTGTACATGTAACTGTTCACAAGTCGGTAGCAAGCGAAGAGCTTTAGTCAGTTAGGTTGTGTTAGGGAAATGTGAGCACAATGTACACAATGTACAGGCTTGCTCATTCCCAATTTCCTCCATAATACGTGGTCACCGATTCGTGGTCCTTTTTTGCTGCACCACCAATTACAATCTTTCTTTACTTTCAAAATATGGAACCAGCTGCCAGAGGGTGTCACCTTGGATTCCTTCAGACCAGGTCTGGAATAACCACAAGATTAGGCATTGCTCGTTTTTATCAACGCTTTACTCTCTACATGATGGCGAGCACTTCCAACTCTCGCTTTTTAAACACAGTGAGAAGAAAATTTGCGACCCCCACCACAAAATTATTGTAGCGTGTGAAACGTATGAAACACAAAATTTAACAATGTGGGCTGATCATTGATTTTAAACAGATGAGAAAATCTCCTCGGCTCATCAATATTGAATATCCCCGGACTCTTGATTTATTCAATTGAACGTATTGTCAATGTTGCGTGACTTGGTAAAACTTTGATTCATTTAGGTCCATAGATTAAATAATATATACTTTTCTTTATAAAACTCTACTTTATACAGTGAATTTGTACCGGGCTTACTTTAATACCAGCTCTATCTATTCTGATACTTACTTTAATATCAACTCTACATATTCTGATACTTACTTTAATACCAGCTCTATTTATTCTGATACTTACTTTAATATCAGCTCTATCTGTTCTGATACTTACTTTGATATCAGCTCTATTTATTCTGATACTTACTTTAATATCAGCTCTATTTATTCTGATACTTACTTTAATATCAGCTCTATTTATTCTAATACTTTAATTCCAACTCTTTCTATTATGGCCTCTACATTTAGGAGAATCACCCCTCCCCCTCCTTCCCCTAAATCTATCTATTCTGATACTTACTTAAATACTCTGAACTATTCTAAAACTTACTGATTTCCCAATTATTTGACCATATATTCAGTAGACTGTTGTCTCGATTTAAAAAAACCTTTACTATCTTTTCAGTACTCATGGACTCATTTCAGACGATTTCCATATCATAGATTTATTGCCCTTGGCGATTCCGTAATATGTCTATAATGTTTATCAACCAAACGTACGACTAATTCTGCTGTGTAGGCGAATATACTTTTCAGCCTTCCGGTATCGTATTATTAACAGGTTCTGATTATTATTGACTAACGATCCTCAGAGTGGTGTTCATGTACTAAACTATTGTGGAAAACAATAGCTCAATGCACCACATTTACTGAATATGCCCTTTTATCATACATAATTCATTCTCATTAATAGGATCATTTTAAACCAAGAGTAGCTAACCATTTGGGATAAGTTAAATCTCCATGAACAATAGGGTTCTGCAATGTTGACAACCACCAACTTTCAAAGGGTTGTAGTCATCTTTTTGCTTTACCAACAAGTGAAAGTTTTTTTCTCGCTACCAATATTTCAGATTTGGTATACGACGTTTGTGTAATATAACATCTCAGAAAGGAAATAAAGGCGCACCAGCACAAACACAGGCCATATAGCTGCTAAAAATTATCAGAGGTAGTTCTCAGTTTATCAATCACTCAAATTGTTGTGCTTAGATCAAAACTTGTCGTTTACATGTATTACACGAATAAGTACGGTAACGTATGGTAATATATATGTATATTAATATACTAGAGTATGAATTAATATTATTTGTATTCAGGGAGTAAAAACTAATTATTTTAAGATTAACACAGTCGTACATATATTACATATATTAGACAGTTATTACCAATATATATAAAATTATACTTTTGATGTATATTGTACCAAAAGGGCTAGGACGAAAAGTGGTGTCTTTGTGCAAACGCCATCCCGAGGACAGGCACGTAGCCAGACTTGATTGTCCGCGAAACATAGATGAAGGATGCACAATCTTTATTTTGTTTCATTAGCCCAAGTCTAAATGATGTCAAACTCCAAACATGAATTCAAGAGAAGGTAGTGATTGATCACAGAAGCCAATATCAGGCTATGATTTATGATAAGGGTCAACAAATATCACGAGAGGTCAAACACCACCATCTGTCAAACTGACCGGTGTCAATATTTATCCCGACCCCCACGGCTGATCCCTGTCCACAGCTGAAATATATTGTTCCTATAGACTGGCTATGTTTATATATCATATTCAGACAATGATCTTATTCCGTGGTCCGAAACTCTGAACCAAATAATCGACTCATTTTTTACCAAATTCTGAAAAAATGCATTCCAGATTTATTCAGAAATTTTTATAAAGCTTAACAGATGTATACGAATTTTGGACCTTTAAGCTCTCCACGCTCCCCACGAGACACATGGAGGCACGTTCGAGTACGAGCTTGAGCTTTAATTGCGTTAACGGGCACATGCGTTCTTAGCTTTGTAATATAATATGATCAGACGAATGTATCACTTTATTAACGCTTAATCATCAACATGAATTATAAGACCAACAGCACTCAACACCTTTTCAGGAAATAATTAAAGCGACAATAATAGTCCGTTACATTGTTTATCCATTCATCACGACACATAATTTCCCCGCGGATAGTAGACATCTTATATTTTATAATAATTCGCCTCATTTTTCTTTAATCTAAGTAAAGATATATTAAGATATTAAGATATAATCGAACGATAATACTTTAATAAAGTACTAAAGTCCTCACAGCATCAGCTACCTTTACAACAGAGTTCAATCAGTGGCTTCATAATGAACACGTCTACGGACCCCCACCACTAAGAGGGCCCCATCCCTCGAAAATGTTTTAATTTACAATAGGGGCCTACCAAAGTATACAATTATAGTCAAGCGAAGCAACCAGCAATATATATAGCATTAACTACAGACTGTAAATTTTTAAATCTTTCATAAACAAAATCATATACTTACAGAGGAGTTCCGGGAGAGAGGCACTGGAAAAACTTTCCTCAAAACTGCATAACGTTGCAGGTCTTTATTATCCATAAAAAAAACAAAAAAATAACCAACTGTAAATTGGCATCAGATGTCAGGTTTGAATAAAAAAAAGGTGATTTTATTTTCATAGGATACAATAATCTGTAAAATGGATGTTATTTGATTTCTCCTGTGAGAGTTTTTCAGGCTGATTAACGTAGAAAAACTCCAGTTTAAGATACATCATATTTCACTATATTTCCTCTAAATCATTGTTGTATTTAACGAAAATTGACATTTTATAGTTTTTTATTAATTCAATATTGTTTTATAATGTTGTTTTGTGTGATAAGAATTCGTCATGATCAGCATTTTTTGAGGATCAATTATTTTATCAGAAATAAATCTGAATATTTTGTTGCATTTCCTTGTTACGTGGGTGGGAGGCTTGATCGTGGATCTAGTTGAAATTCAAGTCGCCAAAGAATTTCTGAAACTAAACATTTGATTGGTCAATAATATTTCAAAGCGGAACTTGTTGGAAATACGAATGTTTTCGGACTCTCTCTGACTGCAACTTAACACACACACCTCCTCTCCCCTTCAACCAAGTCTCGCCACGGATCTGCTTGTCGAAGCAATAAAACGTACTCGGACCAGTTTTATAATTGTGAAGGCTGTTTTGTTAAAGCATATTAAGGAAGAGAATATCCCTTATATTTCTGTCGACAATGAAATACAGTAAAATATTGAATCATGGACAATGTTGATTACACATGCAGTCGAATCAATCGTGAAGTGCAAACCATTATATCATTGTTGAAAGCAATTCAATAAACTACATGAAAACAGTTAATTCTACAGATATAATTACTAGATATTGTGAAACACCAGTAATACACTGAATGATTTACATTACCATTTATTTTTAAGATGTTAAAAGGATTGTAAAGAGGTTTTGTAAATTTTGTAACAATTTGAACCATTCCACTTTGCAATCAGACGTTTGTGGTTCCTGCAATTCCACTAAAGCTTAGTTTTTTTTCATGACGTCACTAATCGTTAAATATATGCTTGTATCTTATAAGCCCTTCGTGATTAGTGACGTCATCAAACACTTAGTTTTAGTGGATTTGAAGGAATCACGGACGTCCCCGATACACATAAAAGATTTAGAAACCTCTTTACTATCCCTTTAAGCAACTCACTGATTTACGTAACGTTGTATCTAGTTATTTTCTGCAAAAGAGCGAAAATAGGACTTACAACGAATGGCATGTAAATTTATTTCCAGTGTTGAAGACTGTTTCAGAACCAAGTTATGCCCTTTTTTTTCATTATGTAGAGACCATGGTTCACAATTTTCGGAGGTCAATCGTATTTTGGTCGTAATGGTATTCAGACTATTTTCATGAATTCAAGGCAAAATCAACTCCCGAAAATGGTGAAGTTTGACCTTTAAGGCCTGTTTCAGAACAAAAATAAGCCACTCATTTCAAGATAATCGTAAGTCAGTGAAAATCGTCAAGAAGAAAAATATCAAAACCTCACCAAGAGTCAACATTCTCCTCAGTAATAATAATAACTATTTTTAAACCGAATTTCTCAATCGATCTTAATCACCATCCAATAGTTTTCTTCTGTTTACAAACTAAATATCATAGCCTTTTATTTTCTCTTCCGTTTTCTTACTTTAGTTTTTATCTTTATAACTCTCTAAAATGTCTTTTACTAATTTTAGATTTACCAGGTTTTATCATGATAATTTTCATTTATTTACAGTAAAAATAGTTTTTCAATATTCAAAAAAAGTGTGTACGGCGATGTTCGTTGTAGCTTGACATTGCGAAGATGATAAGATGATTAAGCCGAACCTGCCAGAAACCAGATACCAATGATAGAATTTTCCACTCTACAATCTGAACTGAGAACAGATGGTGTATATCTTAAAAATTTGATTGACAATTCAAAAATAATCAGAGTTGTGAATATCGAGATCAAATACAAAACTGAAATAACTCAGCAGGGCGTTATTGTTTATTTTAGTCTTGTATATGCCTGTTCACATTACTCACTGTCAGCCCTACTCAGCTTGAAAGGAGGAGTGTGGGGGGGGGGGGGGGTGTAAACTGGACAAAAGGAATATTTAGAGACTGGAAAATTGGTCAGATTGGTACGGTCACAAGGAAAAGTGACCATAGTGATACAGTCATGAAGTAAAATGGTCACAGTGATACAGTCCTGTAGGAGATTGGTCAAAGTGAAACGGTCACAAGGTAAAATGGTCACAGTGAAACGGTCACGAGGAAGGCCAACAATATGGAAAAATTGGTCACAATAATATGGCCAAGATGTAAATATTGGTCACACTAATATAACCACAAAGTAAACTGTTCCCAAGTTAAATTTTGTCTCATTGAACAGAATATATAATTTCTTACCATTCATAACTAGTTTTGTTGATATGAGAACATCTCACAGGTGAGACTGAAACTTTCGTTTTGGTTCAAGAAAAGTTGAACTGTGGCTTGTAATTTCATTCTATATTGTATTGAACGTGTTTATTTTGAAGAACAAGAATAGATCGGTCTGTAGCACCTTACCTGTCAATCAACTGATCGGAACAATTAGCCAGGAATAACCTGTTCCGTTGTTAGTAATTCAATCCAGCTTATTGTAATGTTATTGTTTACCTTTAGACTGAAATAGATTCCTCTACTATACTATGCCTGGTTGCTGTCTGATTGAGGCAATTAGACTAGCACTAAAGGCCCGTATCTACAAGGGGGTGGGGCAAAAAAATGGATTGCCACCCTGAAACCGACCGAATATGTTACTACATCTAAACACCATACACCATTGCCCATTCTGATATATTACTTGCCCCTCCCAACAATCAAGTTCTGCTATGGGAACTGTATGGTAATATGGAAATAACACATTTTAGAAATAGAATGAAATGAACTCTTTGCATCTGATTGGGCTAATGAAGACGAAGGCCTAAATGGTCTGAGCTGGTCTGAAACTAGAAGACAGGGAGAAAGCATTCACGTGCGTACTATTCAAAGTTTATAAATCTCGAATCAAGAAACGAGTATTGTTTTTAAAAAAGAAAATATCATCTCGGAACACGTACTAAGGGCAGTAACTCTTGTTTATAACACAGACAACAATTGAAATCAAGTCCTTAGCTTTTCAGGGGACACATATGACTGAAAGTTGGTAGACCGTTATCTATCGGTGATATACAGTATGAATTGAGTATTTCAATTTTTAGGTACGTCATCCTGTTATTTATGTCAGATTAATTTTGCATAGAGATCAATGGCGTTTCTGCTTTAGCCCCCCACCTTCAAATTTTTTATCATTTTACATAGTGAAAGAATAGCCTGTGGACTCCCTGGAAAATTTTGTGGCTCCTACTCGACCCCCTCACCTAATGTTTCCTAGAAACTGATAGAGACCTCATAATCTGATTAAGATACATGTATTTCTGTTTTAAGTACAAGATCCACAGATTTCGGTCAGAAAATCAAAAAGGTGCGAATAAAAGCTAAATGTGTCCCAGACACATAAACGGTTTATACAGCCTTTTTTTAATTATCATAATTGAAATAATTAGTCCTATTTAATATTGAAGTTCTCCCCGACCCGAAGCGCATTTCACGTTTCGCATTCAAATGACTGAATTGTTTATGCATGCCAGCCCTTACAACCTGCACCATTGAAATGGAAATGAAACCAGATATAAATAATCGAGGGTAGTATCTATGCCAATCACCCAATGTGATTCGGATTCTGATGCTTTGAAAATAAGAAATGGGAAAATGCAAGGCATTTTTTATGGGGAAGTGAAATTTCTTTGCTCTTACCGATTTCATTAACTTAAAAAGGTTGCAATGGTGTGTCGATTGACCCTATTTACTTCGTCTCTTTATTCGATTAGGTCGGTCAATGAAAACAAATGGGTCAACTGATGTAGATGACTCACTACCGTCCACCAATTCATTTTGGTTTCTTTTTTGGTATTGGGGTATTTATTTCCTTTTTCCTGCATATTAGGCCCCTATATGTGTTTTTAGGGTGTTGTTTACAAAGCATTGTAACAAGTGGCTCGGTTAATTTGACATTTTGTATTCAAATCTCCACCAAATAACCCTATGGTCTCGAATGTCACGAAGCTTTCAGCAACAATGATATAACCTAAACAGGATTCAAAGTACGTGAGCTGCAAACGCTCTACTCCATCGATTTTACATCAATATAATTATAGGTCAACGAGCTTGTTTTGTGGCTAGCCAACCATTACATCCGGTTAAACAGTTCATTGATAAACAGGAATAAATTGACTCCCATCACCCTCTATCAGTTATCACTGTAAAAATATTTCGTTTTGCGTGGCACAGAGTACAATATAGTCCCGCAATACAATGCATTACATTTTGGTAACAAATCTACAAACAAATGGTGGTCGTGCGTGGGTTCTAATCTAGGTTGGTGTATACAAGGGAAAAAGTCATCATTCCTCATCATTCCACTCAACCTAGCTGTAAATAAGCATGGATAATCCGGGACAAATCATGTAAAAAATAGACTGGCCAAGGAACCAGGTGGTAGAAAGAATCCTACATGTGAACCTAAGTTGTTATCCTTAAAAAAGTTCTTTTTTCTCAAACCCAACATGAATCCTTAATGACAATATCATGCATGAGAAAATCTGAAGAAATTCCCGAATCGTAAGGCGACAGAGGTATCGTCACTTGGTAAATTATTTTGGGAGATTGCAAGAACCATCTACGTGATCTTAGTGCAAACATGTGTGCATAACTAATCCAGAATTTTTTTTTCATTTTTTGATAACAGTAGAGTTATGTCAATGATTTTTGGAGTCTTTCGTTCCCACAAGATCCGTCGAGAGTTGGAAATCGAAAAAGAGTAGACTAATGCCACTGTCCCAGCAAAATTTCCCTTATTGCACACTGCAGAGCGTTGCCCGTCTTCATTAGCATAATTAGGCGCAGAAGAGCAGAACGTAGAACCCCATCCATTTGATTTCGTTTCCTACCCTATGTAAAAAAATGAAACTCGGTTTGTCCTATCTTAAGCTAGAAAGAGAGCTGCCCATCAAATATTGGTTATTTTACAGAAAGTATTTTACAGTGTCAGTATAGCCATATGAAATCATTTTATTATCATTTATCCCAAAATGATACTAAAAATAGTTTTATACTTGAAATCGTGCTCCATAAACTTCTTTTTAGAGTGTCCTCAGATCCGGCTGTTCTACTTTTTTGCATATAAATATCAGCCCCTTTAGCTATTTCTTATTCAGGCAAATGAATATCAAGCAAGCAAGGTAGGGGTTGATTTTATATCTTGTTATATTCTTTGACAGAAAATACAAATCAGCAAAGCAAAGGATGCCATGTTAACAGTATAATCGTATAGTTGCATCAAGAGTTCAGCAAATTACGCTTGTGACAATTTTGAAAATTGGCAAAATTGGAAAGTATTGTATTTGGCGCTTTCAATTTTTCAGTCTGTGCATTTTTTATAAAGATATTCTCATTATTTCTAATTTATGGCACTATTGTCTTTAAAGTGCCCGCGTCAACCCTGTTTCAAGCTCTGACATATTTTGCTGTTTTCGGATACCGGAGTCATGAGATGTTTAAAACGCTTTTTTCAGTTCAGAATATCAATTGTAGCATTTATTTGTTGAAGAAATCACGATGGGTTTAATCCGTCAAATATCGTGTTTTATGGTGACCACTTTGCTGGTTACAGCTGTTACAGGTAGGATTTCATTTTCTGCTTTTTTGATGGGAGCATGGTCATTTTAATGGTAAATAAATAAGTAATAAATAAGTGATCAACATCTGACAAAATGAAAAGTAATAAATAAGTGATCAACATCTGACAAAATGAAAAGTAATAAATAAGTGATCAACATCTGACAAAATGAACTTTGTAATAGAAATGCCTAAAAGAAATTTAAATGTTATGTGCATAGGGGACACCGATAGCATTGATTTGCACAATTCAAAATTTCAATCAGAAGTCTGTGGTTCCTGCAGTTCCACTAAAAATTCAATTTTGATGAGATCAGGGTCGCAAAAGCTGCTTTTATCATTTAAAGACCTGTGCGACTGTGATGCCATCAAACAATTAGTTTTATTGGAATTGTAAGAACCACAGATGTCAGATTGGAAACTTGCAAATCGATGTTTTGAGTATCCTTTAAACACGTAAAAAGTTTTAAAACTCTCTTTAAAATCACTTTGAATTATATACATGCTTTCCTTTTTAACTTTGGAAATAAAAGAATTGTAGCAACGCTATCATTTACCAAAATAAAGGTAGAACTTTGGTTTGATAGAACTATAATTTCAAGGCGTTGAACCATATGCTATAAGTTGCTATCTCTATTTTCTTCTTATAGGTTGTAATGATACCACGGACCCCCCTCCTCAAGGCACGTCCACGATACTCATGACTACCTTGGTGGGAGACGATAGAACTACAACGCCACAGGAGACCTCATATCCGCCGTATCATCGTACATCACCGCAGTATTTCGCCCCAACAACGTATGTACCGCCTGATGAAACTCAACCACCTTACCCATCATCCCAACCGCCCTACACGACATACCCGCCATCGACTCCACCGCCCTACACGACATACCAGCCATCGACTCCACCGCCCTACACGATATACCCGCCATCGACTCGACCGCCCTACACGACATACCCGCCAACAACTCCACCTTCCTACACGACATACCCGCCATCGACTCCACCGCCCTACACGACATACCCGCCATCGAGTCCACAGCCCTACACGACATACCCGCCATATACTCCACCGCCCTACACGACATATCCGCCATCGACTCCACCGCCCTACGCGACATACCCGCCATCGACTCCACAGCCCTACACGACATACCCGCCATCGACTCAAACCCCAGAGTTATCAAGCACTACATCTGCACCGTGTGAAAATGATACAAGTGTACCGGAATTTGGTGATGAAGAGCCATCATCTTCCAACGCTACAACTACAGGTATTTTTTTTTATTGTCATACCTCAATAGATTGTCATATTACCGGATATGATTCCATTTTGTCTCACTGATGTCGCATCTGTATAACAATCTGCACTGAAGAGAATAATTTCGTTTGATAATTTATCATAACCTAAACCAACCATGCTAATAATGACAGTCAATTTGTAATAATAGTTATCCAAAAAAAGGTGACATAATGAGAAATTTTCAGCAAAACCACGAAACGTTCATCAGATTTGTATTCTCAACAGATTGCGGTACATTGGGAGTACATTTTAATATAGAATTAATATTAAATTTTTAGAATTATGGCAGAACTATCATGTAGTTTATTCCCTAGATAAGTTTTGATCTGTTCAGCTAAAAAACACATTTCCATTCAAGATATTGAGATATTTTTGAAGGTGATGAAAAGTGTGCAGATAGAGGAGGGGAATGCTCCACTGCAGCCGTGTGTGAAGGTGGGAAATACGTCACTGGTTTATGTGCAGGTCCAGCAAATAGAAAATGCTGTATCAAAGATGGTTTGTAATTATTTTATTATCAATTGGGGTAGCTTTATCTATCTTGAAGAGGTTATACGGATGCTTCGAGAGAGATCAATGCCAAGAGGTTTGACTGAGGACCAGCTGGTAGAGAGGATAATTTTATTGTAAACCTAAGTTGTTATCAATGTAAAAATTAGCATAACGTATGTTTAACACTCGTTAGATCAAGATTCCATCTAGTCTGGTCTCACATTAGTGGTGTTTTTAGCAAACATTAGATGAAAGACCGAGCAGAGCCACAAACTTTTCCAGGGAACCACAAGCAATTCTTTCAATATGTAAAAGGCAAGCTATGTTTCGAACTCCTGTGATATAACATCTTTCCTTTTTCTTAGATCCAAAACCAGAGAAGTTTGAGTTAGTGACCCGGGAGGAATGGGGTTCGATAGTGGACAGAGACGACCTGACGTTTATCAGGCTACCCGTAACAGAGGTGATAATACACCATACAGAAGGGCAGGAAGGGTGTAATACTGAACGGTGTAAAGAACTAGTTAGAAATATACAGGCCGGTCACAAAACACGAAAGGGTGAGTAAAGTGTATACTGTTTCGGGGTAAAAAATGCGACGCCTCCTTAAGGCACGAGAGAGACTCTTAATGGCAAGGGCCTAAGGGCACGGGGAATGTCGCTGATATATAATATAAGGATACTTTTAGAGGTACGAGAGATGTGCAACTCTGAAAATATTTTATGTACAGAATCCGAACTTAGGGTGCTAGTATCTTATGCACTGTTTGGATATAGGCGAAAAAACCACCTGAATAATAATAATCAACAAGGAGCTATAGTTTGGAACTTGGGGTACTAAGGGTCGATCATAAAACGTGCTTATAGTACGACACGAATAGGGAAAATTTCACTAAAATTGTTTTGGTGAAAAATGTTAAAAAAATGCACGTCTCAATGAAATCTGGTGGCTATATTATTTTTCTTCCAGACAAGAATGGAAATTTCTGGGTTGATATTGGATACAGCTTCCTGATATGTGGCGATGGGAAGGTATACGAAGGTCGAGGGTGGGACAAACAAGGTGCCCATACCCCTGGACACAATACAATTGGCATAGCCATAGCATTTATTGGTAATTTTGACGAGAAGCTACCTACCGCAGCTGCCCTAAATGCTGCAAAAGCTCTGATTGAATACGGATTGGCCAATGGAAAGATTTCGCCAGATTACGATGTAATTGGTCATCGCGATGCATCAGCCACAACTTGTCCTGGAGACGCGTTATACAACTTGATGAAAAATTCACCAAAACCACAGGCTCCCGGCAACTGAGGTTTTGTAATTAGGAAATAAATATTTTTTTTATTAAATTCTTTGTAAGAGTTATGGTTCTTTAGGCTTGAGTTAATTCTGTTTTTTGACCAGTTATTCTATAGAGGTCATTCATGCTCACATGATTTGAATATAGGTTTCTGACCTATTTGCATGAACATCGGAGATATCAATTTCGGTGTCGATGGTCCTTGAGATAAAGGAAACCAAGTGATGACGACTCTTTCAGATTGTATACTACCGAATTCAGCCATTCAGAGCCTCGATTAGTAGTTGCATGAGCAGCCTTGTTTTACAGCCTTTCTGTCGAGGGCTCTGATTGGTTGTATTTGCTAGCGTATGATCCATTGTATTTACTATCTTCTGTGGTACAAAAAAGTGCCTTACGATAACAAGGTATAAGACGGTGATCATATTACCTTGACATTGTGAAGATGCATATTGATAGTCTTAGAAATATAAGGCATTTCGGAGCATTTTTTGATCTCTTTTTAGGACCATTACGAACCCTGTCCCCACCATGATACGCCCCCCTCACCCCACCCATGTATCGGTGTTTTTAAAAAGAACAAAGGTGTAGTACAAGTCGAGGTGTATTTTAATTAAAGAAGAGGTAAAGAGTCACATATGGTTTCAATGTCATTCAAATACATGTCGTTATTAATATTTCGCTTCGGATTTTTCTTTTTTTGATGCAAAGTATTACTATTACACAATGTAAGAAATTTTACCTGCATATAATGCACGATTCACTGCATTTATTGCAAATGACCTTATTTCATGTCACTTAGTAGACAACGTTCTTCAAAACAACGACCGGGAAAAATACGAAACGAAATATTATATCTGTGTTTGAATTGGGTTGAATATTTAATAACAAGTATAATAAATATAAAAAGAGTTGATCAAATTGATAATTATAGCAATCAAATAAATAAATAAATATAGCTTACAAACATTATGCAAAGTGTCTATTAGTCCAAAACATCTGCCTCTATTCCAGCCTCTGATAGATATTTTGACAACTTTCAAACTAGCTATCAGAAGCTGGAATAGAGGCAGACGTTTCGGTCTATATATTAATGACATATTATAAAGCGTGCATACTAGGCTACTGAGAGGCTTTCGGCATTTGTTAGTATTTCTATAACACAGGTGCCATTAAGTCTAGGGCCACTAAAGCGGAGGTGATAGTCAAAATTTAAATATTTTAAAAAGATTAAAAATATGATGTAAAAATATTAAACACTGTAAATATAAATATTGCTTTTAAATTAATTAACATGAAGAAAGCAGAGTAACAAACTCCAAGCAGAGCGGTAACATGTAGATTACTAACCCTGAAAACGGGTTAATCAAAATTAATACAATACAGCTGTGGAAATAAGGAAAACCTTTACAATTATGCATTGAAATGAAATAAATATAGTTTTACGTCCTCCTTTTCTGCAAATTTGCACTGAGAAACAGGGCTAACATTTACATATGTCCCGGGACTATCAAATTGTTTTAATACTATCTCTCAACCTGCTTTCCACAAAAAAAACAAAGGCAATAACTAGGTTAATCAATAAATAATTTTCACACACAAAAACAACATCGTGAAATGATTTCATGAATAAATTATTGTTTTTCAAAAAATCGAATTTAGCCTAGGCGTTCATCAAATTGACGAATTGAAAGAACAATTTGATATGAGCTATTTGTTACATGCATCCTTAAAATAATACAGTATCATGATAATTGATGTTATTTTGGCAGCTAAAACAACTAACATAGAGTTTGCTGTAAATCTAATGAAAACTTGAAAAACGCAATTATTATAAATTTGTTCGAGTACATAAAAAAAGAAATTCACAATGGACATTGATGAGATAAAGTTTGGTCTTTGCATATGCATTTCCAAATAAAAACCAAAGGGAGATCACTCCATATTGAGGTTAAATGAGTTATTAAATAGGCTTGATTCAGCACATTTGGTGTTAAGACTTGTTACAACTTCTTCTACCTGTAGCTATAAGGTTGTCTGTTCTTATTCACATTTGGAAATGTCTTCAGATATGCATAAATACTCTTTTTACCTGATTAAACCTTGGTCATCCCTTAATACTGTTGAAAATAAACCTGAAAGTCAGGTCAGTAGCTAGCCCAGGATCTCAGGGGGGACCAATTTTTTTAAGTCATTTAAGTCATCTAAATTTTTAAGGGGGGGGGGATTTTCTTAGGACCCCCTCTGGCCCTCCTCTAGCTACAAGTCTTCTGAAAGTACAGAACATTGTTCTAATATCTGCAGTGTATGCTGCATAAACAACTTTGTAAAATAGCCAATAGGGCTAATTTCATGAACATAACTTACAAACCATTACAATTAATAACAAGTTGAAAAACAATTACAATTACAGTGTTTGACAATTCAAAGTCGTATTACACAAAACTTAGCTAACTATGGTGAAAATCAGATGAGTGCAATGCTAAAAGTTTCTGTGGAATACGGTCTAAATAACCTAACCAAATTTTTTCGAACGATTATGAACTTTCTGAGTTTGTTCTCATCTCAAATAAATATCTGAACCAAATGATTTTTTCTAATGAAAATACACACATGAAAATTGTCTAAAAGTCATATTAAAATTATTGAGTTTTCTTAGATGGTACATGCCCATTAGCTTCTGATACACTTCCATTTTGAACTTTTCCAGTCTTCTTCTTTTGAGCTTTAACATATGAATGGTAGTAAAAATTAAGAAATAAAGCCAGAATGGTGAAACCGTAGAAGATGAGAGCCCAGTGCATCCATGCTGGAAACTCACAATCAAAAACTAAGGACTGTACAGCATGGGTGATTCCAATACAGAACTGAGTCAGTTGGATTTTTGTCAGGTATCTTTTCCACCATAAATACTTCTGAAATTGTGGCCCTAAGGCAGAAACTCCGTAGTAGGTGTACATCAATACATGTATGAAGGAGTTCATCATGGCCCCAAAGAAAGACTGACCTCCTGCTACCCATTTGATTCCAATCCACCAAATAGGAAACATGGTTGCATGATGGTAAACATGAAGAAAACTAACTTGGTTATTTTTCTTACGTAAAATAAAAAACACAGTGTCTAACATCTCTAGCACTTTAGAGAAATAAAACCACCACAATGCCTTGGCTATTCTCATTTCATTATGATCATATGTATAACTCACTGGTTGGCACAAATAACTATATCCTAACTTATATGATGCTGTGAAAAGTTCTGTACATATATGCAAATTCAAAAGAATTAAACCAAAGTTGTAAATCATTAAACCAGTTTTACATTCGATGGCTTCACGTTTTGCCATTATCTTGGGCACCACATACACAAAGAGTAAATAAAAGGCAGTGATAGCAAGTGTTGGTATAAAGCTGTCCATTAAAAACCAGTTTTCCACACGTTTATCTGCCAAGTCCAAAGCCTTTTGATAAAGCTGTTGAGCTTCTTTGATTTTATCTGTGACTAACTCCATTTTGATGGGTTTTTCTGAGACACCAGTTGTAAACTTTCAGACTAGCTAGTTCCTAACATGAGCAGATCTGAAATATATTCAAAATTAATCAATTAATTTTAAAACATTATAGACTCGGTGGTGTCCATGTGGAGTGTGGACTCTCTAGAACAGAAAAGATGCTGAATTGTCATAGAATGGTATTCAAGTTTGTAATTATTCAGTTGGTATACCTAACAAACTTTTTTAAAGTGGTAACACAGACTCTTTTAAAGCTTTCAGACATAAACCGACCAGTCAGGGGGTGGCATCAGGTGTCCTAGAAGAGTGAGTAAACATACTGTGTGAATTTAGTGACAGCAATTTTGTACATCTCAGGTTAGTTTTTGCCATGCTTGAATCACTGAAATGGTGGAGCACCTGTTTTATATTACAACATGATATCTTAGACACATACTTTGATACTATTCGAGCATCTCAACTACAGTAGACAGACCCTACCTTAATGACACCACATTCCAACACAAACTGATTCAGCAAGGTGAAAATCACTGAATGATTCTCAATGCAACTCATAGTCTGGACTGACACCTAATTAAACCTACACACCAATTGTAACAATCATGGTTCAATAACATATAACAGAATACTAATTGGCAATATGGGGGAGCTAGCTATACACTAGGGAAAAATCTTCAGTGAGCAAACTGAAAGGCACCTCATTAATTAAACAAAAGGGGAGTAATTAACAATTAAAAAGGTCACACATGCAACTATTAAAAAACTTGGTAAATAATTACCCTGCTAAAGGTGTTTATTGCAGTATCAAATTTACTAACAGCAGATGGCCATAACTGTATTATACATCATTTGAACCAATAACTACCTAGTTTGCAATATCAGCATCTGCCAACCAATTCATATAAAAACTACCAACTACTACGACAACCAACAACTACCTAGTTTACAATATCAGCATCTGCAGGAAGCTAAAGTTAACTTGTCATTTACCAACCAACATCATTTGAAACTGGAAGGCTAGTTGGTTGCTTAACCTCTCTTTCACAATTAAAAAAGGCCTAGATATGACACTTTCTGTACACAAATGAAAATATCTTCAGATACAGCCCTGCCTCACCCCCTCATACCCCTTACAAAACACACTGCTAAATGTGAAAAAGCTGTCCATTGACTAGCTTTCAAATTTAAATGATAGCTTCTGCCTCACTCCTGTTAGGGTGGAACCAATCAATCATAGAACCCAGCATTGTGTGATAATCAATTCCTTATGAGGAAAAGGCACAATTAGCAATTGGTATTTTCCTTAACATCAATAGATTAATTGACCAGTGCAATACGAACCCCGTCTTGTCCTAATAAACGACGATGTTTATATTTGTTTTATCACCATAACAACTTGATATTTATCAAACAGTTGTTTAGTTTCACCGGTATACAAAATATATACAAGCAATCGACAAGACTGGACCCGCCATTAATATCCCCATCTCGATCTTCAAGTCGCGATTGGCTACGGATCTTCATAAAAGAAGTTCACGATTATCCAGCCATATTTATAGTCTGTTACAACCTGACTTAAAATCTAAAATCAACTGATTTTTATTCGATTGAAAATGCGTAGTATTCGAGACTAGTGGTAACTGAAGGGCATGGTAATCTGGACTAGTACACGCGTGGTACAAAGTACCGGTAGACTTGTATGGAAGCCGATAGCGACCATTTACTCTTAACTTTTTGGCTACCAGGAAGCTAGGAAAAGTTGCACAGGCAAGGACAAGTGTCTAATTATTCTCAAAGTTAACGTGCTTTATCAGGCGAAATAATAAAGTCTCTCAAGCTTTTCTGTTTGTAATTCAAGTCCCTTTTGAATCATAACACATTGCTTTTCAGGAGTTAACTGAACTGTTATTTGCAAATTAATCTTGGATGTTCATTTAATCGCCGACTGTTGATAAATTAGGTCAGTCAACGGTCAGCTCCAACATTGCACACTTCATTAGACAAATCTTGCACAGACTTAAACAGGACCTCAAACTTAGTTTGAGTTAACATAACATATGTTTAGCGATTTTTAATTTCATACTGTGAAAATATTCGACTATCTCTGAGAGTATCAAAACCACTATGGTCCTTTATGTGGAAATGTCCGTGTTATTCCCGTAAAAACCATATGTTCGTATATATACATATTTCGTATGTTATTTAGCTCACCTCGCATGAGGACATATTTCAAATATTTGTCAGGTAGAACTTTGTACCCGGAAGTGTATTATTATTAAGAGACAGTCACGAGTATATTTACACTCTATAGGCAATAGACTCTACCCAGATTCCTTAGAGATGTGCTTTAAGAGATAAATTCATAGTTACTTACCAAATGTATTAAACGGTACATGCGTCAAATCGTAGTTGGGTTATAATTGTACTTCATAAAATAAAGCTTTTTATAAAAGAGTCCATTCAATAATTGTATATACATGTTTTTCGTTACCTAGGTCACCAATCAATAATCCATAGTCGCGATTAACCAAGTAACAAATAGACAATGTCAAGTATTCCCCCTGTAGTGTTTTGATCGTGTCAAGATTACTCCACGCCAATTAATCAAATTCTATTGAGATAAGTACTCTTTAAACGGCTAATCCTATCAAGTCGTATCATGATCTGTTGTTTCTTAATTACAAAAAATTACCATGTCTTTTCCGAAAATGTTTTTAAAGAATAATAATGAAATTGGGAAATGAGATGTTTTGATAACTAATATAGGCTATATATTTATGCATATATCGAATTGTTAAAAGTTTTGAGTATAGACAAATATATTTCAGATCGGTTTCAGTCAACTCGAGAGAAACACTCATATCCAAAAATTGAACGACTGGTTGCAGATTTTGACCATTCAGATCGACGACAAAATTGTAATTTTAATATTGACAATTCGGGCTATACAAACTTACATTTTTATTTCACTTTCACTTCACCATATCACAATCGTTCTAAGAGGCCCCCCTGACCCCCGACTAGTGCCCTCTAATATTCTCAAAGTGACGAAGAGTCTCTCGATGCCCACCCCCTCTCCCCCCACTTCCCCTGTCAATGAAATCCTCTCTACTGGAAAATTCCCATTCAGACAATGAACATGATAAATCAGACAAAGAAATATTTAAAATTTTAATAAATTCTGGTTTTTATTTGTTATTGTTGGAAATCTCATGCACGTCTTTATTCTCTTGCCATTACATCTGATGACGACACGTGTATATTGTGTTGAAACGTTATGTGCCCAACCTTATTAAAGAAGTGTGTTATATTCCATAATATTGTCTTGTGTTTTTGTTATATGTGCTCCTCGCTTCTATATGTCGTTCTCAGCATGGGGTCATCGATTGACAAGCTTTGGTACATTCAGCTGTTGATATTGGTCCACCAAGAACTGTCAAGGTAAATCTAACTCAGTTAACAATGTTTATAACCGTACTCCTTATAACTTATTGATGTGTTCGTTTGTTCCTAATTCACATTTCAACCCCAATTCAAGTGAAATGTTCTCTCCTTAACACTGTAAAAATCATTATTAGGTACCTCCATTGAACTGATTTTTTTTATCATGTTAAGCCTCCCTTGATCTATTAATATTGTTCGGTAAAGTCAATGTTTTGTGTATGTTGAGCAGCATTCGCCATAATTGACCATAATGAAAATTCAGAAGACATAAGTTATAATTTAAAAAGAAAAAAAAAAAAACGAAAAACAAAAACGAAAGCGACAATTCAGAAAATATAAATATAAAACTAATTCAAACTAATTCAAAAGAATTTAACAAATCCATAAAAAGGCACTTTAATAACTATTGTTTTTTTTATACAAAAAGGAAGATTTTTATTTTGAGTCCGTAAACTTGACATTGATATAACAAGACTCGGCTTGGGAATTAAATTTTAGTAAATCAGAATGTTGACGAGCATGACCCGTTTTAAAAAACGTCTCCAGCCCGTGTGATGGCAAATCACGATGCATTTCATAAAAGGTTTTAAGTTCATCTCTTTTTGGTGCTCCTGGAAAGATGTGCCATTCTGTAAGTAGCTGTCGTATTTGAGGAAGCATTCCATCTTTGATAATATTTATCATGACCTTCCATTCAGCTAGCTCAATATCAAATTTCAATACGTCGATCACTCTCTGAAAATATTCAAATTAACAAAATAAAGTTTTGCGTCTTTCTTTACAGACCCAATTTGGCTTACGCCATGCACATAAGATCACATAAGATTTGCCACATGATCCCCACCCTAGACTGTATGAAACTGCGATGAACTGCTAATCAATGTATGAACATCGTGTTGTAGCATTTTAATAACCTACATCTAACCCAGGGATCATCATAACGGCAGTCTAACCAGGAGATAAACTTACCTTTTCGTGGTGTTACATTTTCATAACAGACCTCTAACCCGGAGATAAAATTACCTCTTCGTAGTGTAGCATTTTCATAACCGACCTCTAACCAACCGGGGATAAACTTACCTTTTCGTGATGTAGCATTTTCATAACCGACCATTAACCCTGGGATAATCTTACATTTTCACGGTGCAGCATTTTCATAACCGACCTGTAACCTGGGGATCAACTTACATTTTCGTGGTGTAACATTTTCATAACCGACCTCTAACCTGGGGATCAACTTACATTTTCGTGGTGTAACATTTTCATAACAGACCTCTAACCTGGGGATCAACTGACATTTTCGTGGTGTAACATTTTCATAACCAACCTCTAACCAACCGGGGATCAACTTACATTTTCGTGGTGTAACATTTTCATAACAGACCTCAATGTTCGAGTTTTCCAGACCTGAGGCTTCCTGACATAAATATCAAATCTTGGTGTAAGGAGGGGGGGGGGGGGGGTGCAGAATCTTCAGACCCCCTTAGAGATGCGCCTGTTAATTCAGCAATGAGAAATATAGCTTGCCAGGCGAGGTGATATACGTCCACTTGCAGCGCTGATTTTGAAAACAAATATACAGTCACCAGTATGAAATATTCAACCTTCAGTCATACACTTTTATTGAACTTTTTGGGGCGATACTGATTAATGTTACCAAGTTTTGTCAAAATCTGTCAAAAATTGTGCCTTCTAGAGCGTTTACGAGCAATTGTGACTTAGACGGGCGACGGCAATATTTACACGTGCTATGACCCACTTAAACATCGATGCTGTGAGGAAGGGACACAATTAACTTGTTTTAAAAAAGCTTTCGACGTTACCCGTATTCATCGTAAATCATCTCAAACATTCTACCTGGACCTACATCTTATATTCCGGTTTTTGATAAAAACAATTTTAATTACCTTGGATCGAATGAATACACCTCACAACCTTCTTTCGCCATTGCGATATCAAATGTAAAATCCCAAGCTATCCTAAAAAACAGAAAGAAAAACAGTTTGTATTTGACAGAAATGATAGGTATGGTACAGGTTTTTAATGTACATCATCATGATCTCCAGACGTTGTTTAAAAGTTGTTAAAAGTAGTCCGCGAATTGCAATACAAACGTTTCTTTCGTCATGAGGTGTTTGCCTCATTTGCCTATATAAAGTTGCGATGCTAAATTGAACATCTTATAAGTAATATTTACCCAAACGAATAAACTAAACAGGGTTTATCTGGACGAATAGGGCTGTATTTTTCATCAAAACAAACTTTCCAATTTCCCATGTTCTTAGCATTCTTACAATTATAACCTAGAGGCTTATCGATATTCCTACAACAAAATATATATTTTCTTAAGAAAAATTCACATGGATTTGTACTTACGTTACGCGAGTACTTACAAGAGTAAATTCTGTCTATGTGAATCGGGCTTAAGGGGTAATAACCTCTTTGAAGGTTATAGTCAAAACGACCATTTCTTATAACAGCCGATATAACGTCCACAAATCAGTCAAAATGACCATAAGATTAATCAAATTTTATGATCTCACGGAGCAAGTGGTCTTTATTAAACAGATCGAATGGTCTAATTAAACAGGTCGAATGATCTATATATACATAGACCGAGTGGACGCCATACACAGGTCGAATGGTCCTTATACACAGGCCGAATGGTCCTAATACTCAGGTCGAATGATATATAAACAGATCCAATGGTCTTTAAACAGACCAAGTAATCGTGTGGGCTTTATACGCAAACCGGGTGATCTTTAAACACGGATCAAATGGTCTTTATACACAGACCGAGTGGTCGTTAAATACGGACAAAGTGGTCTTTACACATAGGAAGAATGGCCGTTACACACAGGCTGGGTGGTTTTAAGCACGGACCAAGTGATTTACATTCAGGCCGTGTGGCCTTTACACACAGGTCGGGTGGTCTTTCAACACGAACCAAGTGGTCTATATACATGGACCGAGTAGGTTTTAAACACAGGCCGAGTGGTCTTAATACAAGTCTTCATACTCGCCAAAATTCCCTCCCCTTCCCCCCCCCCCCCCCCACAACCAGTTGTTAATGCCTTTGTGGACGTAATAATTACCTTTCAATCAAACAAACATATTTCCACCAAGAGTCAACTTGAATACCTTCAAAATATAAACACAATTGCCTTCATATAACTAACAGATGACGTTATTTCATGATGGAAATTGAAAATAAAGTCATGTTTCTTTTCAGGTATCCATGATTTTGAACGAACCGTATTATGAGTCCCTTTATCTCGGTACTTAAATCTACTTCGGACTGATTCATTACATTTATTGATAAATTCTCTCTTCTCCTAAATGAACATGTCTAAAAATTGGGACGTCTAACTAATATGATGTCTAACTAATATGATGTCTAACTTATGGAATGTCTAACTAATATGACGTGTAACTAATGGGATGTCCAACTAATGGGATGTCTAACAAATAGGATGTCTAACTAATGGGAAGTCAAACTAATATGATATCTGACTGATGGGATGTCTAACTAATAAGATGTGTAACTAACGGGAAGTCAAACTAATACGATGTGTAACTAATGGGATGTCTAACTACTGGGCTGTGGGGCAAGGGAGATGTCTAACGAATGGGATGTCTAACTAATAGGGAGTCTAACTAATAAAATGTCTAACAAATAGGATATCTAACGAATGGGATGTCTAACTAATAGGAAGTCTAACTAATAAAATGTCTAACAAATAGGATGTCTTACAAACAGGATGGGTTATTACCAGTATATCCTCCCTTTGTCTAAATAATATGTCTATCAATTGGGACATCGAGTTAATGGGATGTCCATAATTTGGGACGATTAACAGATGGAATATAGCCGGTAAGAAGTAATACACACAGCTGCGTTCAAGTGCTACTTAATGTGTGTATCCTTCAAGCCTTCTATTGCAATACATGTATATAAATTTCCTTAAACAAAATAGATACTCACCTTTATCAAGCAATGTACACAAATCTTTTACTCCAATGTTTTGAGGAACAGTTGGTTCTTTTGGTTTCGTTATTGTTATTTTTTTTGTCATGTCTTCGTTTTGGTCCTTCATTTGTTTCTGCCTATTTTCTTTTTCTTTTTTCAATTCTTGAAGCATACTATCTTTTTCTTTTTTCATTTCTTGAAGCATACTATCTTTTTCTTTTTTCATTTCTGTGGCTTCCCTGTCCACGGATTTTGTTTGTAGATATCGTAACGGCTGGTATTGAACAAACAGGAAAACAAAGATAAAGAAGGCGATGAGCAGGATGTACAGAGATCGAAGAAAATTCATCCTGATTTTATTCTGAAAAGATAGAGCACAATCAATCTAATCATTAAACTATTCGGACATCAAGCCATTAGGACTGCAAGCTATCCAGAGATCGAGTCATTCGGATTTCAAACCATCCAGCCATAATGCAATCCAGACATCAAGCTATCCAGGCATCAAGCTACCCAGACATCAAGCTATTCGGACATCAAGCTACCCAGACATCAAGCCATTAGGACTGCAAGCTATCCAGAGATCGAGTCATTCGGATTTCAAACCATCCAGCCCTAATGCCATCCAGACATCAAGCTATCCAGACATCAAGCTACCCAGACATCAAGCTATTCGGACATCAAGCTGTCCAGACATCAAGCCACTCGGACATCAAACCTTTAAGCCACCATGTCATCCAGACAACCCGACATCAAACTATCCAGGCACCAAGCTATCCAGACATCCAGACAATGCGTCACTCCGGCACCAAGTTATCATGTCATTCAGACAATCAGACATCAATTCATCCGACCGCCAAAGTGAACGAGCAACACATTGCTGGGTAGATGTCGACTTTCGCGATTAATTATAGTTTATAAAACTTCTGTGCCAGGTGTAATATGCTTTTATGTAGTATACATACCATCTTTCTGACGAGTTCAACAAACGTTAGGATGAATTTGGTTAAATAGTTTGATGAGTAAGATACATGGTATATATGACTTGTAACATAAATACAAATTTTATTAATTTTTTTTAATGGATTGACAGCTTAACATATTGATTACGTTATCATTTTATTTCATCAAATAGAAATTCATACACTTCGCGATTTTTTTTAATAAAAAGGGGGCGGAGTTTCAGTCGCGCAATAACATAAAATAGGATTGATTGTAGCACATCTTGACTCCACCTACTCCATTTAGATTCTAAACCTTTTAGGTGTATCAGGGACACTGATAGCAAAAACTTGCACAAATCCAATTTTCATTCCGACGTCTGTGGTTCTTGTAATTCCACTAAAACTAACGCGTTTAATGACGTCACTAGAGGGGAGCTCCATTTGATATGGACTATAATATAACATGGTATAACATTGATACAGACCATAGGTCGCATGGTGTCTTCGAATAGTTAGTGATGTAGATCTTTTGTTACTGGTAATGTAACGTGCTCAGTTTATCTCATATAAATCTGTTAATTTGAAATGCTGTTTTTTGTCGTAATGAACGAAAGCCAGTCGGCTTTCGATATTATAAAAGGCGTAATGCAAAAAGACAACAGATTTATGTTCAGTTCATGTCATGAAAATATGGAATTGAAACATGTTGGCATTAAATATTATCTATTTTTAATAGCGTCATTGATCTACTTTAAATAATAAAATTCGAGCCAACAATGTAAATATTTCATAGACTTGGTATTATGTAGAATAATAATAACATTAATAATAGTCACTACAAACATAAAACGTGGCAATATTATTTTAACATTTTTCTTCACTTTACCGATTTTTGTATTGTTTTGACACATGTTAAAGGTACGGTGGTTTGTTTAGGACATGTTAATTTTTTTATTTATAATTTAAGGATGGGTTCCTCATTTTTTAGTGTCAAATTAAGCAAACTATTATCATTCATTTCTACTTATTCTAATTTTGCTAATCATGAATTAATTATGGACATGTGAAACAAACTGGTATTTTTCCAAGTCATAAGATAAGATAAGATAGGTTTATTGTCTCAAATACACCCATTTAAGGCATCATACAACGAACGAATTGTACAATTTTGTGGCCCTACTCGCCCCCCTCAACTAATGTTTCCCAGAAACGAGAATAAGTCAATTACCTGTTTTGAAAGTTTCAACTAAAAATATCCTAGTTTTCAAACACTGCTAGAAATTAAGTTTTCAAATAACAAGGTTATCTGATTTTGCCAGATGGTATGCGATATGCATAATGTAATTAAATACGATAAATATTTATCCGTATTAAACATCAGTCACTCAATGAGAACGTATTACAGCATTACAACAATTATACATATCAGGCTATGGATTACAATTATTTAGACTGAACATAAAATGGAGATTTACAATCTTGACCAATAAAAACATTAGAGAATGGATGCCTTTAGAAAACTGCGCCATTCATCAGGATCGAAACGTAGCCATTTTGACTGGCGAACACCGGCGAACACTTTGTCTTTTAAAAAAATATCTAGCACTATTTTATATAATTATTATGCATACGAAATCCATAGTTTTAGCTTAATTCCTAATATTATTATATAATCATGTCCACATCAACACGTGCATTGTCAGTGACAGCCACTTGAAGTTTTAGCAAGGCATGGGTGAAAACGTTTCTTCCAAAAGGACACTTTGTAGCTTTTCCTCTACTTTCTATTCATATAAGTATTAGTCTTTTCATTTTCATAAATGAAAATAAGGGAACCAATCTTCAATTCTACTTATTTTTCATTTTTGTATCTGAATTATCATAAACAAAAATGAAAAATAAGTATAATTAATCATAATAAAAATATTAAACCACCGTATAAAAGGGAGATTTTTAATATTTTCAAAATAAATAATGTGACATTTCATTCTTTAAACACTAAAAAAAAAACCTTTTTGCAATTGAAACACAATCCTACCAATAGGCCAACAATTTGACAAAATCTGTCCATTTTGGTCTTCTTTAATGTAATTGAGGAGCCATGTTTCGGAGAGCAGAGACAATTTTTTTTTCTTGATTGATTATTTACTCTGCCTACATAAGATAAGATAAGATAGGTTTATTGTCTCAAATACACCCATTTAAGGCATCATACAACGAACGAATTGTACAATTTTGTGGCCCTACTCGCCCCCCTCAACTAATGTTTCCCAGAAACGAGAATAAGTCAATTACCTGTTTTGAAAGTTTCAACTAAAAATATCCTAGTTTTCAAACACTGCTAGAAATTACGCACAAGGATATCTGATTTTGCCAGATGGTATGCGATATGCACAATGTAATTGAATACGATCAATATTTATCCGTATTAAACGTCAGTCACTCAATGAGACACAGCATTACAACAATTATACATATAAGGCTATTTACCACGGCGTGATAAATTAACTAAGGATTACTATTATTTAGACTGAACATAAAATGGAGATTTACAATCTTGACCAATAAAAACATTAGTGAATGGATGCCCTTTAGAAAACTGCGCCTTTCATCAGGATCGAAACGTAGCCATTTTGACTGGCGAACACCGTCGAACACTTTGTCTTTTAAAAAAATATCTAGCACTATTTTATATAATTATTATGCATACGAAATCCATAGTTTTAGCTTAATTCCTAATATTATTATATAATCATATCCACCTCAACATGTGTATTGCCAGTGTCGGCCACTAGAAGCTTTAGCAAGGCATGGGTGAAAACGTTGCTTCCAAAAGGACACTTTGCAGCTTTTCGCATATTCTATACACCACTCTTTCTGGTGTCATTTCCCATTATTTCGATATCTGCCAACAATGCATCGGGATCTTTGAAGTCATTTGGGAAATGGTGCACACGATTTGTCGACTTGTTGTTTGGTATTTACCGGTGAAAGCCTGTAGAGCCTATGTGAATTACAATCAGCAGGATTAACCTTAAAAAACGTCTATGTTACTTTTTCAAAATAAAAACATTCCATATTGAAATATGAGATTAAAATTCCATAACAATATTGATAAAGTCATAAATATTCAATAAAAATAAAACAGTACTCAATACATCAATTGAAGAGTGATATAGAAATACCACCGTTAAAATAGTACTCAATACATCAATTGTAGAGCAATATAGAAATACCACTGTTAAAATAGTGCTCAATAATCAATTGTAGAGTGATATAGAAATACCACTGTTAAAATAGTGCTCAATACATCAATTGTAGAGCGATATAGACATACCACTGTTAAAATAGTGCTCAATACATCAATTGTAGAGTGATATAGAAATATCACTGTTAAAATAGTGCTCAATACATCAATTGTAGAGTGATATAGAAATATCACTGTTAAAATAGTACTCAATATATCAATTGTAGAGTGATATAGAAATACCACTGTTAAAATAGTGCTCAATAATCAATTGTAGAGTGATATAGAAATACCACTGTTAAAATAGTGCTCAATACATCAATTGTAGAGCGATATAGAAATACCACTGTTAAAATAGTGCTCAATACATCAATTGTAGAGTGATATAGAAATATCACTGTTAAAATAGTGCTCAATACATCAATTGTAGAGTGATATAGAAATACCACTGTTAAAATAGTGGTCAATACATCAATTGTAGAGTTATATAGAAATACCACTGTTAAAATAGTGGTCAATACATCAATTGTAGAGTGATATAGAAATATCACTGTTAAAATAGTGCTCAATACATCAATTGTAGAGTGATATAGAAATATCACTGTTAAAATAGTGCTCAACACTCACCAATCCCCCAAATCCTCCAACGCCCAAGACTCAGATCTACGAATAGCCCATATATCCTTCTGCAAATCAAACATACACTTATTGGACAGTGAAAATACCACATAAATCACGAATTTAAATAGGAGTTGATGTTATGTTAATGATCATTTACACTAAGGCATTTTTCAGCTGGGATTAATCGATACTAGTTTTTAATTCTAGATTATCGGAATTTAATACATCCTTCGCCAGTTTATCTGCAACCGTAATTCCATCTAACATGGGCTCTATTATAATATTCTGAGCTTTTCTCAGTGAACCAACCAAGGTGATTCATCATTTCAGACGAGCTACAGTCAGACTCTGATAAAGCGAGTGTTAAAGCGAGTGTCTAAAACTATGCGGAGTCTCACCCTCGTAGATCCTAATGTGGCCATGTATCACCTCAAACGCTTATAAACTACGGAATATGACACTGCTTTATCAAGAACGCACCCATAATCTGAAACGATTCTGAATAAATAGCCTTTGGATATATTCACCCCCATCGACTTGCAAGCATTAACGTAATATTTAATAGTAAGAACTGGGCAGATAAGAAAATTCTGGCATCGCTTTACAACAAATTGTTTTTCTTAGCTTTCAAACCCGGAGAGTTTTCCCATAAGTGTGGTTAAAAACGAACCCAGTATCATCTTGCAAAAGTTTATTTTCCTGACAAACGACGTGAGCCAAATCGTTGGATCGGTCACCGGCAAAAAACTAAAGTTTAAACCAAGATTGGTCTCTAAAATAAACCAATCTCTCTTTCCGCGAGATATCATTACGCGACAACTTTCCAATACAAATAGGCTTAGTTTGCTTAGGTAAAGCATGACTTTTATTTGTGCCTGTTCTTCCCTTACTAATTCGAGGTATTCCTTATGCATGGGTGAGCCTGTTGGGTTTCCAGAAAAAGAAATGCAGAACTAAGTAGTACCGATACCGTGCTCCATGAAAATATTGGATAACTGACATACCATGGGGCAAGCCTGGTGGGGCAGAGGCCCTTAAACCTAAATTGGGAAAATCCGATGCATAGACTTTGTTTTTACCAAAAGAATCCTAGTAGTATTATAGAATAGAATAGAATAGAATAGAATAGAATAGAATAGAATAGAATAGAATATGTTTATTATAGTGACATGTGTTATAATACAAACATTATTTACAAAATAAATAATTTAATACAAACACCCGGCCTCATCTCATGGACCTATAAGTCACTTTAAACGTTTCAAGTAATATTTTTGATCGTTACGATTTCAATGAAATAATACTATAAAGTGTGTTAAATATAATTAAATATATGAATGCATTAATCGATGCATATTCAAATAAATAACTGGAAAAATAACAATAAATACACATAAACAATCTTGAATTATTGAAATAAAGTGTTGAGTCTTTTTGTAAATGCCTGTGTTATATAATGGGCAGAAATTCTAGGATTTGATAATAGTTTTAATAATATTTCATTATCGTTTTCTTTATTGTGGTTCATCAGATTCAATTTAGCCATCATGTTGTCTCTTTCGGTGTTATATAAGTTACAATGGAGTAGGAAATGGGTTTCATCTTCAATCATACCAGTGTTGCACAATACACACTGTCTATCTTCTGGTTTTAACCCAGAGTATCGTCCGGTTTCTATTCTCAATGGGAGAACACCACATCGTAATTGAGCAAGATGAGAGCGTTCAGTTTTACTAAGGTTCAGGCTCATTCACAGATTTAATTGTCACGTACGTTCTTAATTTTGATATTGAGGAAATTTCTTTTGTCCACTCAGTTTTGTACAGAGTAAAAAGTTTCTGTTTCATATCATCGATACTACAACTTAGTTTATTTCTAAATAATATTTATATTATATGACCTTCGCCTACACTGAGAAATACTGATTTTAAATCTGAGCACCAGTTTCCATTATCACATTGATAATCATATTCAAACACATCTGTAAGCAAACTGTCATGTCGTATTGAATGATCCTATTCCACATTTTCAGCATATTAAGCCATCGTTTTACATGTGGAGGCAGCCATCCCATATCTCCGTTTAGTGCGGCTTTTGGTGTAAACCTATGAAGACCCAGGAAATATCTTATAGCACGATTTTGAATTTGTTCTATCTTTGGAAATTGCTTAAAACCCCATACTCCTGAACAGTATTCTAAAATTGAAAGAACACAACTTTCAAATAATTGTGAGTAAGATTTTATACCAACGGATTTGAACCCATGTACTTTCGATATAACAGCACCTAGTGCACGACTTGCAGATTGTGACAGTGTGGTGGCACAATCCTCAAATGAAAGGTATATTATCCATTATAATGTCTGAAGTGAACGATTGCTGATTTACTTGGATTAACTGATAATCTCCATTTGGTGCACCAGTCACTTACATAATGAAGCATGTATTGTAAATCAGATTCATTTGAAGCGAGAAGCATAATGTCATCTACGTATAGACACCAACATTTCTACCGTTAATGTCAATACCTTTATTTAATTGTTTCAAGCCAGTTGCAAGGTCATTGATATAAATTGAGAACAATGTTGGTGAAAGGTTGTCACCTTGGCGAACACCTGAAGAACACTCGAACCAATTTGTTAAACATCCGTTCACTCGCACACATGCTGATGTGTCCATGTATATAAATTTTATGGAATCATAGAAATGACCGTTCACACCATTTTGCAGAAGTTTATGCAGTAAATATTCCCTATGAATTGCATCAAAAGTTTTACGCATGTCGACAAAACATGAGTATGTAGGTTGTTTTGATAATAATCTGGTTTTGATCAATGAATTGGCAACAAATACGTGATCCTGGCATGATCTATTCGGCCTAAAACAACTTTGTTCATCAACAAGAATGTCGTTGTTCTCTAGATACGAGACAAGGCGTTTATTTAAGAGAGAAGTGTATAGTTTACTTACATATGATAACAAACTTATACCACGGTAATTTGTTGGTATGCGTACATCTTTTGTCGTGTCCTTTTGAATAGGTTCTATAATTGCTGGAAAATTACCACTGGTTAAACAGAATTGAAACATTTTTAGCAACACAGTTTTGACACAAGGAAACCTAAGAACCTCATAAGGTAGTTTGTCGATGCCACAAGATTTTCGGTTTTTACTACAGGAAGTTACCTGATTGATTTCATCTTGGGATATGTCGTAGTTGAGTTCTTCATTTGGTAGAAGTGACCCTTCTCTTTCCAGTTCATTCTGTTGTGTGAGGATGCTCTCGTGAAATTATTGATCGTTAAGAGTAGAACATGTGGGATTGTATAGTTTTGAAAAGTCTTCAGACCACACTTTCAACACATCATCGCGATTTGTAAGAATCTCATTATTATCACCGTCAACTTCGAAAGGTAAATCTGATTTGCGCTTCGGTCCAAGACTCTTATGATGTTGCCAAAATTTCTTCGGATCATGGACGTGGGCCTCCTCAAGATCGATCATAAGATCTCTCTGGTATTGCCGCTCGTTTCGTTTCAAGCATTTATCAAAATTGTCTCTTCATTGTTTGAAGGCCTGGCGTAGTGCGTTTTTTTCGCATGTTGAGCCTTTCGATTTTACAAACGATCTTTCATTTGTGCGTAATTTTTGCCATAAATCCGTTAATTCATCATTCCAGAAGGGTTTAATTATCTTAAATCGTTTCCGAGTTAGGTATACAGTTATTTATTTCAGAAATCAGAATATGACAGAAATCAGAATATATTTCGTTAATTCCTAATTGTGATTTGCGGTAGTTTTCAATATCACTGATAATGTGTTAAGTAGCGCCGATCGTGAACCTTCTGATTCCATGAAACAGAGCGGTATCTTATCAAGTTGATATTTTATAGATTTCATACCATCTTTTGAAGGGGTTTCGGGTTTATTATGATTGATTGATACACTAATAGGTAGTGAGTAGTCAAAGGAGACCAGGTAATGATCTGGCAAACATGATCTGTGATTTATTAGGTGGGTTAATTTTTCACTGTGTGCAAATAGTAAGGGGAGGTAATCGTAAGGTTTGAACACGATTTAAAACAGTCATGCGGTACACTTATATAATCTACTACTGAATTACCTTTTGGACTAACTGAGCTGAAAAAATGACCAAATCGCCCATTCAATACACAGAATCGAGTATCTGAAAGAATCACAAAATCGCCCATTCAATACACAGAATCGAGTATCTTAAAGAAATTCATGAAAATCTCTACCATGTTGGTTCACAGTCATGTCAACAGCAGTTCTAGACGCCACATTTTACAATCGTTGTTTTCTCCTATCCTGGCATTAAGATCACCACATATGAATATAGCATCGTAATCTGACAATAAGTAGATTTGACTAATCAGATGAGAAAAGAAAACACCCGCGTCCTTACCCCATTGTGAATTTTCAGGTAGTAAATATGCACTAAACAGCACAAACTTAAAGTTGGTATCTTTATGTTCGAACGATAACACTAATATTCCAATCATTAATTTATCTATGACAACAGTTTTGAAGCCGTTCAAAATTCGTGAAGGTTTTTCAGCTTTAACGTGAGTGCTTTCTCTATTAAATGGATAAAAACGATAGTTTTTTATGTCTATAGTTTTATGAACTTGAAGATGGGTTTCATTTACACAGATAATGTCAGAGTTGTCAAATGTTATAAGTTTCTCTCGTAATTCGTGATTCCGGGCAGTCCAACCGTTAACGTTTAGATGTGAAATACACAACGTTCGAGGCCGAGTGTTTAAGGATAGTTTCTCGTAGCGTGTGGAGTCAGTTGATTCCATTTACCATCAATGACCTTAACACGTAAGGATAGTTTCTCGTAGAGTATTTTCTCTTAGCGGTGGAATTTAATAGACCCATACTCTGAGGGCTGGCGGATCCTAGAGGAAATGGTGGGAGTTATTTATTTCGAAATATTTACCCTTGGGGGGATGATTCGATTTATATTTGGAATGTTTACTTTACACATGTCGATTCAGAATTGTTAATTCAGAAAAAAATGATAATTCGGCAGACAAAAATAACAGATAAGTAAAATAAATCATAACTTAAAAAAAAAAATCAAACATGTGCTAAACAAACCACCGTGGAAAGGAGATGTTTTGATAACTTTTTGATAGGTTATATATTTATGCATATATCAAATTGTTAAAAGTTTTGAGTATAGATGAATATATTTCAGATCGGTTTCAGTCAACTCGAGAGAAACGCTCATATCCAGAAATTGACCGACTGGTTGCAGATTTTGACCATTCAGATCGACGACAAAATTGTAATTTTGACATTGACAATTCGGGCTATAAAAACTTAAATTTTTTATTTCACTTTTACTTCACCATATCACAATCGCGTTAAGTCCCAAGAGGCCCTCCTGACCCCCGACTAGTGCCCTCTAATATACCAAAAAGGACGCAGGGTCTCTCGATGATCTTATTGACGTGGGCCTTTGTAACCTTATTTTCCTAATTCAAAATTCAACTTCTGTGAAAAGTTCACTCTTTAAAACTGTTAAAATCATATTTAAATATTTTCATTAGTTACCTCCCTTGAACTATTAATATTGATCAGTAAAATCACTTTTTTTGTGTGAGCAGCATTCGCCATAATTGACAATAATGAAAATTCAGAAAACACAAGTTTTATTTTATAACGAAAAAAACGACAAACAAAAACAAAAGCGACAGTTCAGAAAATATAAATATAAAACTAATTTAAACTAATTCTAAAGAATTTAACAAATCCATAAAAAGGCACTTTAATAACTATTGTTTTTTTTTATACAAAAAGGAAGATTTTTATTTTGAGTCCGTAAACTTGACATTGATATAACAAGACTCGGCTTGAGAATTAAATTTTAGTAAATCAGAATGTTGACGAGCATGACCCGTTTTAAAAAACGTCTCCAGCCCGTGTGATGGCAAATCACGATGCATTTCATAAAAGGTTTTGAGTTCATCTCTTTTTGGTGCCCCTGGAAAGATGTGCCATTCTGTAAGTAGCTGTCGTATTTGAGGAAGCATTCCATCTTTGATAATATTTATCATAACCTTCCATTCAGCTAGCTCAATATCAAATTTCAATACGTCGATCACTCTCTGAAAATATTCAAATTAACAAAATAAAGTTTTGCGTCTTTCTTTACTGAACCTATTTGGATAACGCCATGCATGTTGCACGATCCGGTCGCGTTCGTTTACTCTGCTACTCCTAGAAGCGTATATGAACCACATATTTTGGAATGCGAGTACCAGAGAAAATGAAAAAGGTCACATAAGATTTGCGCATGAACCCCACCCGAGACTATATGAAACTGCGATGAACTTCTAGTAAATGTACAAACATCGTGTAGTAGCATGTTCATAACCGACCTGTAACCTGGGGATCAACTTACATTTTCGTGCTGTAACATTTTCATAACCGACCTGTAACCTGGGGATCAACTTACATTTCCGTGGTGTAACATTTTCATAACCGACCTCTAACCTGGGGATCAACTTACATTTCCGTGGTGTAACATTTTCATAACCGACCTCTAACCTGGGGATCAACTTACATTTCCGTGGTGTAACATTTTCATAACCGACCTCTAACCTGGGGATAAACTTACATTTTCGTGCTGTAACATTTTCATAACCGACCTCTAACCTGGGGATCAACTTACATTTCCGTGGTGTAACATTTTCATAACCGACCTCTAACCTGGGGATCAACTTACATTTTCGTGCTGTAACATTTTCATAACCGACCTCTAACCTGGGGATCAACTTACATTTTCGTGCTGTAACATTTTCATAACAGACCTCAATGTTCGAGTTTTCCAGACCTGAGGCTTCTTGACATAAATATCAAATCTTGGTGTGAAATTGTCATCATCGACATCACTCAACCCAAGGTTTTTAAAGTAAACATTCTTACTATGTGTGTAGTCTTTGAGCCCCATGCTGAAAGTGATTGTAATATTTGTGAATATCGATTTCAGAGGGTTAATCTTTCAGACGCCTTTAGAGAGACGCCTGTAAATTTAGCAATGAGAAATATAGCTTGCCAGGGGAGATGATATACGCCCACTGGCAGCGCTGATTTTGAAAACAAATATACAGTCCCCAGTATGAAATATTCAAGTATAATATAAACAAGTGCAATAACTCCAGCAAAATATTCATTGATTCTTCTGATGTTCAATAGGGTTCATCCTTGAGTGATAACAAACACTCACACAAGGTTTCGTCAAAATCCACCAAGAATTGTGCCTTCTAGAGTGTTTGCGAGCAATTGTGGACAGACAGACTAAGAGGGGCGACGGCAATATTTACACGTGCGATGACCCACTTAAACAACGATGCTGTGAGGAAGGTACACAATTAACTTGTTTTAAAAAAGCTTTCGACGTTACCCGTATTCATCGTAAATCATCTCCACAAGAAAAGATAAAACATTCTACCTTGACCTACATCTTATATTCCAGTTTTTGATAAAAACAATTTTAATTACCTTGGATCGAATGAATACACCTCACAACCTTGTTTCGCCATTGCGATATCAAATGTAAAATCCCAAGCTATCCTAAAAAACAGAAAGAAAAACAGTTTGTATTTGACAGAAACGATAGGTATGATACAGACGTTGTTTAAATGACAGTAGTCCAAGAATTGCAAAACAAACGTTTCTTTCTTTTCAAAACATTGGAAATCGACATCGTACAGTATTATAATTCTGAAAACAGCTATATTAAAATACAATTTAAAATATAACATTTAAAATATAACTGTTACTCAGAGTTTCACGCTATGCGATCTTCAGACACTTTGAAAATATAATAGCTAATTAGCTCTGGAAACAGGTAAAGTTTTTTTTAGACATCATCTCTTCAACTTTGTGGAATGCTAAACTGATCTTTTCTACTACTTGCCATCTATGAGATGAAAACTATTTGGGCCAGGTGTTTGGGAGCATGTCCAGGTAAGCATTTCATGGTGAACATCACATCATATCATATTACGAATTTAAAAGTTGCGATGCTAAATTGAACATCTTATAAGTAATATTTACCCAAACGAATAAACTAAACAGGGTTTATCTGGACGAATAGGGCTGTATTTTTCATCAAAACAAACTTTCCAATTTCCCATGTTCTTAGCATTCTTACAATTATAACCTAGAGGCTTATCGATATTCCTACAAAAAATATATATTTTCTTAAGAAAAATTCACATGGATTTGTACTTACGTTACGCGAGTACTTACAAAAGTAAATTCTGTCTATGTGAATCGGGCTTAAGGGATAATAACCTCTTTGAAGGTTATAGTCAAAACGATCATTTCTTATAAAAGCCGATATAACGTTCACAAATCAGTCAAAATGACCATAAGATTAATCAAATTTTATCGGGTTATCTATGATCTTACGGAGCAAGTGGTCTTTATACTCAGGTCAAATAATCTTTATAAGCAGGTCGAATGATCCCCCCCCGCCCCCCTACAGCCAGTTGTTAATGCCTGGTGTTGTAAGGTTGTAAGTTCTCTCCCCCTCCCCCACAATGATTTATAGAAACGCAATTGTGCAATTGACTGGGATTCGTAGACATAATTACCTTTCAATCAAGCAAACATATTTCCACCAAGAGTCAACTTGAATACCTTCAAAATATAAACACAATTGCCTTCATATAACTAACAGATGACGTTATTTCATGATGGAAATTGAAAAAAAAAGTCATGTTTCTTTTCAGGTATCCATGATTTTGAACGAACCGTATTATGAGTCCCTTTATCTCGGTACTTAAATCTACTTCGGACTGATTCATTATATTTGTTGATAAATTCTCTCTTCTCCTAAATAAACATGTCTAAAAATTGGGACGTCTAACTAATATGATGTCTAACTAATATGATGTCTAACTTATGGAATGTCTAACTAATATGATGTCTAACTAATGGGATGTCTAACTAATGGGATGTCTAACAAATAAGATGTCTAACTAATGGGAAGTCAAACTAATATGATATCTGACTGATGGGATGTCTAACTAATAAGATGTGAAAATGTGAAGTCAAACTAATATGATGTGTAACTAAAGGGATGTCTAACTACTGGGCTGTGGGGCAAGGGAGATGTCTAACTTATGAACTGTCTAACTAATATGATGTCTAACTTATGGAATGTCTAACTAATATGATGTCTAACTAATGGGATGTCTAACTAATGGGATGTCTAACTTATGGAATGTCTAACTAATATGATATGTAACTAATGGGATGTCTAACTTATGGAATGTCTAACTAATATGATGTCTAACTAATGGGATGTCTAACTAATGGGATGTCTAACTAATATGATGTTTAACTAATGGGATGTCTAACAAATATGATGTGTAACTAATGGGATGTCTAATATGATGTGTAACTAATGGGATGTCTAACTAATATGATATGTAACTAATGGGATGTCTAACTAATATGATGTGTAATTAATGGGATGTCTAACTAATATGATGTGTAACTAATGGGATGTCTAACAAATAGGATGTCTAACTAATGAGAAGTCAAACTAATATGATATCTGACTGATGGGATGTCTAACTAATAAGATGTGTAACTAATGGGAAGTCAAACTAATGCGATGTGTAACTAATGGGATGTCTAACTACTGGGCTGTGGGGCAAGCAAGATGTCTAACGAATGGGATGTCTAACTAATAAGAAGTCTAACTAATAAGATGTCTAACAAATAGGATGTCTTACAAACAGGATGGGTTATTACCAGTATATCCCCCCTTTGTCTAAATAATATGTCTATCAATTGGGACATCGAGTTAATGGGATGTCCATAATTTGGGACGATTAACAGATGGAATATAGCCGGTAAGAAGTAATACACACAGCTGCGTTCAAGTGCTACTTAATGTGTGTATCCTTCAAGCCTTCTATTGCAATACATGTATATGAATTTCCTTAAACAAAATAGATACTCACCTTTATCAAGCAATGTACACAAATCTTTTACTCCAATGTTTTGAGGAACAGTTGGTTCTTTTGGTTTCGTTATTGTTATTTTTTTTGTCATGTCTTCGTTTTGGTCCTTCTTTTCTTTTGTCAATTCTTGAAGCATATTTTCTTTTTCTTTTTTCAATTCTTGAAGCATATTTTCTTTTTCTTTTGTCATTTCTTGAAGCATACTATCTTTTTCTTTTTTTATTTCTGTGGCTTCCCTGTCCACGGATTTTGCTAGTAGATATCGTAACGGCTGGTATCGAACAAAAAGGAAAATAAAGATAGGGAGGGCGATGAGCAGGATGTACAGAGATCGAAGAAAATTCATCCTGATTTTATTCTGAAAAGATAGAGCACAATCAATCTAATCATTAAACTATTCGGACATCAAGCTGTCCAGAGATCGAGTCATTCCATTCGGATTTCAAACCACTCATCCAGACATCAAGCTATCCAAACATCAAGCTATCCAGACATCAAGTCATTCAAACATCAAGCTGTCCAGACACCAAGCTATTCGGGCATCAAACCATCCAGCAATCATGTCATCTAGACAACCAGACATTAAACTATCCAGACATCAAACTATTCGGACATCAGGCCATTCAAACATCAAGCTGTCCAGACACCAAACCATCCAGCCACCATGCCATCCAGACAACCAGACATCAAGCCATTCAGACATCAAGCTATCCAGACATCCAGACAATGCGTGATTCTGGCATATTGCTGAGCAGATGTCGACTTTCGCGATTAATTATAGTTTATAAAACTTCTGTGCCAGGTGTAATATGCATCTATGTAGTATACATACCATCTTTCTGACGAGTTCAAGAAACATTAGGATGAATTTGATTAAAAATTTTAATGCACATTTTATTAAATGATTTAAAATATTGATAACGGTTTCATTTTATCCCATCAAATAGAAGTTCACACAATTCGAGAGTTTTTTTTTTTAAAGGGGGTGGAGTTTCAGTGGTGCATTAACATCAAAAAGGATTGATTCATATCAAGTTAACCTAGTATGCTACGACAATTGCTGATAATAGACCATGTTTTCCTCGAATACACATCTTAAAGAGATTGTAAAGAGGTTCTCTAAACTGTTTACGTGTATCCGGGACACGGATAGCATCAACTTGCACCATTTCAATTTTCTGACGTCTGTGGTTTTTGCAATTCCCCTAAAACTAACGCGTTTTATGACGTCACTAAAGCGGAACCGCATAGATATCAATAGTGGCTTCCGGTAGCTCTCCTCTAGTGACGTCATAAAATGCTTTCGTTTTAGTGTAATTGCAAGAACCACAGACGTCGGAATGAAAATTGGAATGGTGCAAATTAAAGCTATCAGTGTTCCAGATTAAAATCCCTTTAAGCAGTTTTTACTTTAAAATAGCAAAGGAACATTTTTATCTATTTACAATGTATATGTGTATTGTGATTACTCAATAATCAATATTTGATAGCCTTCAGCTTATATCTTCTTTCATCTCAATAATTTTTACTTTATTATGTCAAATCGCATAAAGCAGTAAACTGCAGTCAAGTGAAATAACAATTCAGCAGCTTAACCGCTTGTTTACAGGTCTACATCAAGCCATTACGCCATCCACATATTCAATCATTCAATCACCAAGCCACCCAGCCATACAGACACCAAGTCACTATGCCATGCAGTCATCCAGACATCAAGCCATCCAGACATCAAGCCATCCACACATCAAGCCATCCACACATCAAGCAACCATGCCATCCAGATATCAAATCATCCAAATATCAAGCCGCCATGTCATGCAGTCATCCAGACATCAAGTCATCATGTCATCCAGCCATCCAGACATCTAGCCATCATGTCACCACACATCAGGTCATCCAAACATCAAGCAATTTAGATATTAAAACCATCATGTCACCCAGACAGCCAGATATCAATCCAACCAGACAACCAGACATTCAATCACCCAGCCATTATGATGTCAAACCATCCAGACAACAAAATATCATACAATTCAGACATCAAGACATCCAGATATACAGAAATATGGCGCTAATGTCTTTATGTTTAGATAAAGATCAGTAGACTGGGTGACGACTTAAACATATCCGACTCAATAAGAACATTTTACTTAAAATTTTACTTAGAATTTTATTCAATATTATATCTAATATCTTACCTAACAAAAAGTCTTTAACTTTGTGCTTAGTATTTACTTGAATGTTTTAACCATATTTTCCGTTTTTCCTAATTTACAACTCTATTTATGAATCGAATTTGATCGGATTATTTTCTAGTTTATTACTTTCAACTAATGCCCCCAGGATAGCTATTAAAGAATTGCAAAATTTTAACTTTGTCGCAATCATTTTAATTCTATTTGTGCGGTTTTGTCAACTTTTTTTTATTCTGATCAGTTTGAACATTTACAGATTGACAACTTGATTGCACACAACAATCTGTTTTCAATCTTTCGATATTACTTTCGGTTTGACGTTATTCGATTTTAAACTTGAATTTTTGTGAGCAATCAATGTTTCTGTACAAACACATATTACCTACTTTAATAAGCCAACATCTACACCATTCCCCCTTACACAGGGAACAGGTTATGTGAAAGAGGCGTGTTTAAGTCTTCTTTTGTTGAGAAATTGAATAAACACTTTTTTGATATGGACAATAATATAACATGGTATAACATTGATACAGACTATAGGTCGCATGCGCTCAGTATTTCTCATATAAATAGTTGGTAATTCGAAATTCTTAAAGGGGTAATGCAAAGAGTCAACAGATTTATGCTCAGTTCATGTCAGTTACTACAGACATAAAACGTGTTAAAAGTACTGTGGTTTATTATTTTTTTTATTTATGATTTAAAGATGGGTTCCTCAATTAAGGAATCATTTATTTCAACTTATTTCATTTTTGTTTGCTGAATTATCATTTTTGTTTACTATTTTTTATAACAGTATACAAAAATATTAATTCAGCAAACAAAAAAAAAGGGTAGCACGGGGGAGTTCGCCCCTCGAGGCAAGATGTCTCATCAGGATAACTCTAAGGTTAATCATCAGATGGCGTTTTTATCTGTCTTCGTTAGTCGCGTAATCCCCACCAACATCCAACCAGGTTTGTAGCTAAACCTATCCTGCTGAAATTATTACAGATAACAAAACGTTTGTACCAGTTTTCATCTAATATTTGGAGTGTGTGTTGCAAGTTTTTTATTGCAATTTTATTCGGAAACAATATTCATATTTGGTTTCCAGACATTAGTGTCCCTGAGACGTTTCAGCCTAACTTCTTTGAACTATTTCTTGTTTACCTGTTTACAAAACCTTTAGGGCTTTGTTGAATGACACCCTCTGATTATCATCAGGGCGAGACGACATGTACAATGTTTTAACGGATGCCCTTTTATATTAAAAATAAGTAAAGTGGTTGCTATTTACATATTATTCATCATAATTGCAACTTCTATATTCTTCCAAATCGAATTCTTAGGGTGGGTATTCCCCCACGTTACCCTAAGTAGAATTAATCATTATCAAAAAAATAAAAATAAACATGTCCAAACTACCGTATAAAAGGTTTTTTTTAATATTTTCAAAATAAATAATGTGTACATTTCACTCTCACATTTTTTCAAATTTTATGCAAAGGTAAAAAAAAATTCAGCCATATTCCAATTAGGTTTCTGGGCTGGTAAATTTTTCAGTCTAAAATACTGATTATAAATATTGTGATATGCCAGGATTTGATTCAAAAAGATTTTGTTTTATCCCCACATTAAGGGCCTTATTCTATAATACTTAATTACGATAAAATCTTTTTCAAAATACCATAACCATTAATAATCAAGTTGATTAATCAAATGATTGACTCTTTACTCTGTTTACATAAGATAAGATAAGCAAAGATAAGTTTATTGTATCAAATACGCCCATTTAAGGCATCATTCAACGATCGAATGGTATATGTGAGAAAAAATAACAAAAAATATAAAATGAAACGAAAGGTTGATATTTCTAATAAATGATAATATATGGTAATAATTCATAGAGAATTTTCAACAATTTACATGGTGAAAGACAATTTTCTGGCCCTGCTCGGTCCTTTCAACTAATGTTTCCTAGAAACGCCATTGTACATGTAGAAAACACCAAAACATAAAAGTACAGAAGAATATGTCAATTACCTGTTTTGAAAGTTTCAACTAAAAATATCCTAGTTTTCAAACACTGCTAGAAATTAAGTATTCAAATGCACGAGAATATCTAGTTTTGCCAAGTGATTTTAAATATGCATAATGTAATTGATCAATATTTATCCGTATTAAAGGTCAGTCACTCAATGAGAACGTATTACAGCATTACAACAATTATACATATCAGGCTAAGGATTACAATTATTTAGACTGAACATAAAATTAAGATTTACAATCTTGACCAATAATAGAAAACTTGCGCCTTTCACCAGGAGCGTAGCGTGACCATTTTGACAAAAATGTAACATCCAAGTTTTACCGACGAACACGTGGCTTTTAAACGCTCCTTCAGAGAAAAAAATATCTAGCACTATTTTATATAATTATTATGCATACGTACATACGAAATCAATAGTTTAAGCTTAATTCTTAATATCATTATATAATCATGTTCACATCAACACGTGTATTGCCAGTGACGGCCACTAGAAGCTTTAGCAAGGCATGTTACTCTTCTAGTCATAAATACAGATTTAATATTGAAGTGAAATCTATATAGATGATCTATCGTAAACATATGTGTTGAATATAATAGATTGTAAGGCAATTCATCAGGACACCCATTCCTTGTATTGTCATGATATTCTGGGTAATAAATATTTAATTTTGAAAAAAGAAAAATAAAGAAACAATATTGATAGGCCTATAAAAACCCTCTTTGTCCAATATAGACAATATTTTTTATATTACATTGTTGATACAGAATTGAGATATAAAATGTTTATTAAACTACCGTACTACATTCTTTCAGTGTTGATTGGAGTCTTGAAAATTTGTTAATAGTCTTAAGAAGTACTAGAAATGTATGAAAATCTCATAATTCCTTCAAAAATATCTCAAACTAGGAGTTTTTACTCATCATTTCTATAGATGTCTTTTCTATATATCACAGATTATCTTAAATTGATGTCGGCTTTTAACATTCAAACGCGGATAATGAAATATTCTTTAGAAGAACATGTTGATCATCGTATGATTCAATGGATATGATTAATATTCGAAAAGTATCTCAACTTTTGAACCGTAATGCTTTTCTTCGCCCAACAATTATAATTGCTTTGGCTCTCAAATATGCAGTAGAATGACAACACGTGCATACCAAATAGTGTATAAGGTCAAATTAAAAATATGTGTAACAAATATTTGTTTACAGAAAGGTAAATTAAATGAAGAGTGCGAAATAAACCTAATCTTTTAAATCTTTCTTAATCTCAGATATCTCGACCCGCCCCCCTCAGATGGAAATCTGGTTCCGCCACTGCTTATTCGATTACTGATAAAACAGACTTCCCGGTGTTGGAAAAAGGCGAGAAACACAGGCGTAGGGGTCGAATGCTTGCTATGGGGGAGTGAGAGGGGGTGGTTTGTAAGGCTGAAATTTTCCCACGAAATTTACCGGTTTTTTTCCTGTTTTTCGGTATGTTGCCCGATATTTTTTCCGTCGTTGTCAATGATAATTTTTGTGGTGGGAGGAGCTGCTTTTTAGAAACAACTCTTTTCTTTACATCATTAAACATCCCGTTTCGAAAGAAGCGTCCTCTAATATGACGTCATATATAAATATTCATTAACGTGGACCTCAACAACAGTTAGGGAGATAAATAACCTTATCAATTACACCACAAAAAGACTGACAATGAAAGGAAAGGAGTTTCACGTCCTACCTTTCTGCAACTTGTGGGCTAATGAAGACGGGGATGGCAATTAAAGGGGCTCGACTATTAAATGGATTCGACTTATGGCATAACTACTGTATTTATCAAATTTATCAGTTACCCACCTATTAACTTTGAAAAGTTTACCTTATAGGATCTAACCAGTTGGGTTTTTTCGGGGAGCTAGAGATGACGCTGACCCAGCTTTGACCCACTTTCAAATTTTTGATCATTTTACATGTTCGGCCCCGTCACCTAATGTTTTCTCGAAACGCTACAGAATCTAACTAACTTAAAAATTAACGCTAGATGTCATTCAAAAAAGAAAAAGGAAACGAAAGTTTGGCCTAATTTGGATTAGACTGAAGATATAATTTAAATTAATGAACTTCTATACTGATTGTAATATTCAGATATTGGTTATCTCCCTTGAAATGTAAATTTCAAACAGTAGCTTAATATAGTTCATACAATGAAGTTCTCTCAATGTGTAAGGTTAATACCTTAAAGACCTAAAAGTTACTTGCAGGAATGAATCCTACTTTCCGTAAACTGCACATAAACTTGGAATTAAGCCCCGTCCACAAAACACAACTGTAACATTACCCATCACTACTCTTTATAGGAGAGCTATCATCACATCGATCATTACGGTCCCATCAAGATTGGTATATTCAAGAAATAGAGTCCACTACAACTTAGCTGAGTATCCTCGCTAAGACACAGTCCAACTTGGAAAATTAAGAGGCCCTCACACCATAGCGATCGACAGTTGCAACGAATAAGAATAGCAATAATATTATGCAGCTGAGTTGTAGCGCTCGGTACTCATGTCCACTTTCATTATTGGTAAACATACGCAACTGGTGGTCTTATGGTGTGAGGGCACCTTAAGAAAATTCTTATATTCGTGATGATCTCAGTCCCATCAGAGATCCGGTCCCACGATCGGTAACGGCGTTCTTCTCTGCCATTCAATGCAGTGACTCAAGATGAGTGGAGGTCCGTGGACTTAATTACTAAGGATATTACTAATTATTAAGGATATTGCTTATTATTAAGGATATTCCTAATTATTAAGGATATTCCTAATTATTAAGGATATTCCTAATTATTAAGGATATTACTAATTATTAAGGATATTACTAATCATTAAGGATGTTACTAATTATTTAGGATGTTACTAATTATTTAGGATATTACTAATCATTAAGGATATTACTAATCATTAAGGATGTTACTAATTATTTAGGATATTACTAATTATTAAGGATATTACTAATTATTAAGGATATTACTAATTATTAAGGATATTACTAATTATTAAGGATATTACTAATTATTAAGGATGTTACTAACTATTAAGGATATTACTAATTATTAAGGATATTACTAATTATTAAGGATATCACTAATTATTGAGGATATTACTAATCATTAAGGATATTACTAATTATTAAGGATATTACTAATTATTAAGGATATTGCTTATTATTAAGGATATTCCTAATTATTAAGGGTATTACTAATTATTAAGGATATTACTAATTATTAAGGATATTACTAATTATTAAGGATATTCCTAATTATTAAGGATATTCCTAATTATTAAGGATATTGCTTATTATTAAGGATATTCCTAATTATTAAGGATATTACTAATTATTATGGATATTACTAATTATTAAGGATATTACTAATTATTTAGGATATTACTAATTATTTAGGATATTACTAATTATTAAGGATATTGCTAATTATTTAGGATATTACTAATCGTTAACGATATTGCTAATTATCAAGGATATTACTAATTATTAAGGATATTACTAATTATTAAGGATATTACTAATTATTAACGATATTGCTAATTATTAAGGATATTACTAATTATTAAGGATATTACTAATTATTAAGGATATTACTAATTATTAAGGACATTACTAATTATTAAGGACATTACTAATTATTAACGATATTACTAAGGATATTACTAATTATTTAGGATATTACTAATTATTAAGGATATTACTAATTATTAAGGATATTACTAATTTTTAAGGATATTACTAATTATGAAGGATATTACTAATTATGAAGGATATTACTAATTATTAAGGATATTACTAACTATTAAGGATATTACTAATTATTAACGATATTGCTAATAAATAAGGATATTACTAAGGATATTACTAATTATTAAGGATATTACTAATTATTAAGGATATTACTAATTATTAAGGATATTACTAAATATTAAGGATATTACTAATTATTAAGGATATTACTAATAATTAAGGATATTACTAATTACTAAGGATATTACTAATTATTAAGGATATTGCTTATTATTAAGGATATTACTAATTATTAAGGATATTATTATTTATTAAGGATATTACTAATTATTAAGGATATTACTAATTATTAAGGATATTACTAATTGGATAGATCAATATGAAGAAATGGTATATTAAACAGCCGATATAACACAAGGTTTGTATCTTTTATTTCGTTTGCAAATATCAATAATATGTATCTTGCATACCACACCTTTTTATCTATTAATATACTTCGTGATATCTCAGCTCGTACTTTTAAACATTAAATAACGGAACACAATGTTATGGTATACTACTCCTTATCTTTATTACACACTACGTTTCAACAATCTAAATCGTCATCTTCGGGTGACTGATGCAAGAAAAGGAGATAAGCCTAGTCACTTTTGAAGGGATTACCCGTTCCCGCCCCTCTCGCAGCTCCACGGGTATGTTTTTCGGGCAAAATTCTCATTAGGTTAGAAAGCCGGGCAACCTCAGGTATTTCGACCACTCCCCACCCCACCCCTCGGACGTAAACCTGGCCCCGCCAATGGGAGTGTAGTGTCAACAATATCAGCTTTATTGAACTTTGATGTAATTAGTGTAACAAAATACTGTTATTTTCTTGTAAGTTCGAGGAGAAAGATTTGATTCTCACATCGCCATCGAAGATTTTGAGAGTTTGATTTTAGACGTGCACAGTATCAATAACGGCAGTCAACACGGCGGTAAACATCCCATACACTCTTATTTGTTTCTATTTCTGTCACATGGTCTTCGGAGTAGTTGAGAAACAGACGTACATGTCTTCACCTGTGTGAAATGCAGTAATTCGGACAAAGCTATAATCAGTCGTTGAAATCCAGTGTTTAGGTCATAAAGGTGTATTTATTCTATCATGAGATATACAGGTGATTAATGTTGGTACTGTAGAGAAATAGTTCATTGTTTTCTTGGACAATGTATATAACATAGATGTCAGGAGTGCCTTATTTATTTTGGAATATATTCAGAACTCAGAATTACAGAATGATTAAAACTATATCGAATTTGTGAATAAGATGCACACTACCTGCGACGTTCTCAATTTGATTTTATTTAAGTGTCATTTGTTTCTGGTCATTTTGTCTTTGATTAACGCTAGGTAGTTTTAAGGATATAAAACACAGCCACAATCAACCCTTTCATCATTTTGGATTATCAGAGAAAAGTAGGACGTAAAACTCCATTCATTTCATTTTCATTTTTGAATTATCAGAATTATTCAAGAAGTCATTGACATAAAGGCTGAAAAGTTATTAAGGATATTACTAATTATGAAGGATATTACTAATTATGAAGGATATTACTAATTATGAAGGATATTACTAATCATTAAGGATATTACTAATTATGAAGGATATTACTAATTATTAAGGATATTACTAACTATTAAGAATATTACTAATTATTAAGGATATTACTAATTATTAAGGATATTACTAATTATTAAGGATATTACTAATTGGATAGATCACTAAGAAGAAACAGCCGATATAACACAAGGTTTGTATCTTTTATTTCGTTTGCAAATATCAATAATAATGTATCCTGCGTCTTTCGTGAAAAGTGTACATAGTTGAAAATGTAATATTGTTAAAGGGACAGATGCGCCATATGTGAAAGTACATGTGCATTAGTTTTCTTAACTAGGCATTTTAAAAGGGCTTGTTCTTCGAAGCGGTTCAGAAATAGAAATATTAAAACAGAATTTCAAACATGTTGTTACTTAACGATCTTCAGACAACTGGCTTATCAGGGGCAACTTATCAGGGGCACCTATTACCTCCATTTCCAACATTTTATTTTCAGCCAGATCTTTGTGATTCCTGCAACGCTTAAACTAAACGTTAACGGTCACTATCACGAAGGCCCTTTCATACCATTATCACCATTTGAGATAGTAATGTTACCAAATGCTTAGTTTGAAGGGATAGTATAGAGGTTTTCTAGCCTTTTTTTACGTTTATCAGGGTCACCTTTGACTCAAAATTGTCGACTCATTCACATTTATTGCTTAGTTTTAACGGAATGGAAGAGTTTTATGATATTAAGAGCAAATCAGAGCGCTCAATATGTTTATTTATGATAAAATGGCCGGTTTCGCATTCAGTGAGGCGATCATTTGGTAAATCACGTTGTCCAGTGGTTGTAGTATTACAATGAAGATATCAATGCATTGATGAAGCGTGGGATGATCTTGATAAAAACCATGATGTTCTTGCGAAGCCATGCACGAAGATAAGGGTAAGCCCGACGTGGAGGCAGAGCAGTTTTAACTGCATAACTTTCGATTGGGAGGGGCCACTGACGAATCCATCCATTTTTTTCCAAAAAAGGAGCATTTCACAATTATTACATTTTCACAATAAGAACAATAGGATATATCTACGAAAAATGTAGTTATGGATATTTTTTTTTTGTGGTGGTTTTGATGGTCATAATCTGTGTTCAATAGAAGAAATAGCTCCAAAACCTCACACGTTCCTGTGAACAACAGGTCCAAGTTTAGATCACTGTTCTCGACAATGTTTATCTTAGCCTTCTGTACTGTTTGCTGTGTGAATCGTTGAGAAATGTTTGTCAGTATTGTGTTGTATTGATGATATATAAATGACATGACACACATGCCATGCTAGATGACGGACTTGTTATTTTGTGGTTCAGTTGCGTATTTAGGTGGTAATTTTTGGGCCGTGCCCCACCCTAGGGAAAAAAAAATTGCAAATTTATTTTATATTCACTTCCGAAATCCAGTTAGATGTATGATTCGGCTTCTCACATTAGAACAAAAAGAAAAGGAAAAGTGACCCAGAGGTGCTCGGATGCCCCCCCCCCCCCCCCCCCCTC
>NW_008708358.1:2893804-2902814 GCF_000327385.1 Lottia gigantea
CCCTCCACACACACACACACCCACCCACTGTGAATAAAATCATCACTACACCACGGTGTGGATGTAAATAATGCTTAAAGCTATCGTGTCACAATCTGGTAGCTAGTCTGACATGAAAGCACAATTCAATGGTGACTCATAACTATCTTGTCACAATCAGCTAGCTAGATGGACATCAATATGATTAAAATGTAACGCGGAACACGAAATGAAGTTATTTTGATCTGCAATTTCAATCAGATGGACACGATGGTTTCTTGTAAAAAATATAGATCACTGTTTGAACGTTGTTAAAGTAATATTTATTTCACGAGGTCATGTATATTTAAAACAAGGTATATATAAATATATAATCCCCCGGCATTCACTCTTCAAATTTTCATTGTCTTAAATTGAACCTTAAAGCAGCTTTTCAACCTTTTCTGTTACCCCGAGATCCTTAATCGATTGCATTATTACACACCCCTTTCTTCTATAAATCTTTACTTTTACCATATTTTCCCCTATAAATCCTTACTTTTACTTACAGATGCTCCATTCTGTTTGACCAATTAAACTTTAGTCTCAGAAACTGGAATCGTTTTAGCTATGTCAATCAGTAATAGTGTTCACGGCCCACTGTCGAAATCTGAACCATCAAGTACATGTCTGATCAGAATTATCCGCTTTTGTGAGTTAAAATATATATAAAAAAAGAACATGCATGTATATAGAAATAGAAAGTGAAATTTCTAGTTCTGATCAGTTCTAGCAGTTCTAAAGACTATTAAATATAATATTCGAGACCCAAATCATCTTCCGAAATTGATGAACCATTGCATTTAATGTAATCAATATACATTTCATTTTAAGACTTCTTGACTTTAGAATATGAACTGCCAAAAACAAGGTTAAGACCTGTTTCAATCCATCTTTGATGGCATAATACCATAGGTGTGGTCGAAAAGGGTCACGTTGGCACACACAGGGGTTTTAGAGGTCTGAATGGACACCAGGTGACATTGAATAAATATCTCATTAAAAACGAATCATGTTTAAATTGTAAGACTGCCCACTAGAGCACCGAGATGACTTAAAGTTTTATCATTATTGATAAAGCTTCAATAATCTTTACTCTCTAAAAAGAAAGATCATAAAAAGTTCTCAACACGAACTGGGGGTCAAATAGATCTGAATATGGTTCTTTTCTATCGGAGTGTCGTTACAATATTAGAGCATAAATAAAGTTATTGACACAAAATATCCTTTAGTGTTCATTTAAAGTCCAGATGTGTAAACTGGAAGGGAAAAGTTAAATAAGTGCTGCCATTGTATTGTCAATATGTAATGTTTCCGTTTTGCTGTTTGGATTGTTGGTTCTTTGGTTTTAAATGTTTATTAATCCTCAGTATGGATCAAGATATCTCTGCCTATAATTCACACGATTACTCGCTTGAGACAGCTTTGTAATTAAAAATTCTGTAAATAACATTTTTTGTCTCAATTGTGCTTCATCGAATTGTTTCATTGTTTGCGCTTCTTTTGCGCTTGAATGGACTTGTTTCCGCATGCATCTACTTGCTTCCGCTTGTTTGATCTTCTTTCCTCATTTTAGTCGGACCCATCGCTTGCTAACTATTCAGGTTACAATGTATGCAAAATTTCGGTTGATATCCATATTTATATTTTGGGCGAACTGGCTAAATACATCATGAAATATGAATATGTCCTATATTATATTAACCCCGTGGGATAAGTAGGCAGGTTGCTAGAAGGGCCAAAGGGGTGGGGGGAGTGTTTACCACCCTAAAAGATTCAGACAGCCGACCATCCCATTACTGCGCTGCAACTAAACACTATACACATACACCATTGCCTGCCTGAGGATAAGTTGTAATAACACAAATTACTTACAGTTTAGATACGACAGTGTTAATATTCACTTTGTAAAACAAATTGTATGCATTTACCTGAGACATGGAAACACTGTAATTTTTACAGTGTTTATTGTCTTTTTACGTCCTAAATGCGCCCTTACGCTATAGCGACCACCAGTTGCGTATGGTTGAGAAAATAAATAATAGTCATGAGTTCCGAACACAACCCAGTTGCATGAGAGTTGCGTACGAAACTCAGACGAACATTCTCGTCTTTCACAGCCAATGATGATCACTTGTGGTGTGAGGGCGCCTTAACGATGCAAATGGACAGTATACACTGTAAAAATTACCTAGGCCAGTGCTTTCATTGAGACTCGTCTCAATACACCCTAACACTATGTTCTGAGAACATTATATTTCAATATCTCAAGTACGGATGTACTGTATTAGATTTCTAAGTGAAAGAACTACACATTGTTTATATCTAAATACAGGAAATAGTGGTATATATATATAATATATACTACTAGAGTAATAACTTCAACAACACTACCAGATTTTAATAGTGAATTTAACAGGATTTATTTGGTTTTATTTTAGCAGAAGCAGGCCATGGAGCGCTCGGTCGATTGTAGCTACATATAAAGCGTTTGATTACAGTTTATCAGGTAATACTCGGATTTAATTCTTCGCTAAGGTAACACATCTTTATTCACATAATATTTAATATATCCAAATTGCAATTTTAGAATACTGAATCTCACTTGGACTGGGTTTGTCAATTCAAAATCTTTCATTATTCTAATTTTCATATTCTTTAATAATTATATAGATAGATAGGTGTCCACATTAATGTGTAATTTCATTAGAAAAAACGTAATTTTGTAAACAGTTTAAAAATTTCAAAAAGTTTGGAAACAGGTCTTTCTTTGCCAATCAGCGATCACTATTGTCAACTTTGGGCTAGAATTAATAGTAACGGCCAGCTATTTTCGGCGGTTTATTTGGGACTTAAATATAATATAATATTTTCGTTGTTAAAATAGTGCTCTATGCTTCAATTGTAGAGCGATATAGAAATATACCACTGTTACAATAGTGCTCAATAAAAGGTTTGGAACTGCGGGTTATTTTTCTTTTGTCCTAGTGGGCGAGAGGTTAGATTGTTACATACCAATGTATTTTAGTTTGCTATGAACATATTTGTCACTTAAATTATGATTTTTGGATATACGACAATCATCTTTAGTTTATAGACAAAGGGGAAAACTGGGCATGGACTATCTTACTTGTTCGATTACTGGTATGTCACCTTTTAAAGGGATAATCCTTTAGCGACATTAAGGAGTAGTATACCATAAAATTGTGTTCCGTTATTTAATTTTAAAGGGACAACTGCGCCATTTTGTGGCCAATCGTACCTTAGTCTTGGGCTTTATCTAAGCCAATGAGTAATTTTGTTCACAGCTCACCGTCGAAATTTGAAGCTTCCAATCCATGTGTGTTAAAATGACGAGTCGTATTTTCTTGAGACAATGTCTTATATAGAAATAGGAAAATAAATCTTAGATCGGGATATTTTTGAAGGAATTATGTGATTTTCGTACATTTCTAGTACTTCTGAAGACTATTTACATATACTCAAGACCTAAATCAACCCCCCCCCCCCCCACCCCAATATGGCGTGACTGTCCCTTAAATCAGATGACCAAAGTTACATATGAATGTATATTGACATCGTGATTGTGTAGACCGGGTTTCACACGTCGCGAAGGGCCTTATACAAGGATATTTTGCAATTAGTGACGTCATCAAACACTATCAGTGTCCCGAATACACCTACAAAATTTATAAAACCTCTTTACAATACCTTTCAAGATCTGGTGTCGACGGTATGTATGCGAATCTCTGGAAAGGAAACGAACTTAACGACATCTCGCACAGTTGCGGCTGTGTGGGATTAGATAGACAATTATGTTTTAAGCCTTTAACCCCTTTAGGAAAAAAACCATAAAAATTAGTGTTTTGTTTCTGATGCTTCCTTTTCCAAGTAAACTCAATCTACTTAAAATAAGATTACTATTTTGTTGCTTTTTTCTTATATTCTACATCTTCATTGTAATCGCGCAAGATTTCTACCACACCCTCGTTCTAATGACGTTAGTTTCAGCCAATCAAATTCGTTTCTTATTATATAACTCTATGTTCGGGGTTCGGGATAATACTCTCTTGCATTCCGAGACCTCCCTCGTCGATGCGGTATAAATTAGTTCTATTATTTTTTGCAAATTGAGAATATTGAGGTGACATTTCTGGAGGGTAATTATATACTTGATTTATTTACCAGATATCCAAAAGTTTTAATTTCTTATTCAAACTTAAAAGCGTCGGAGATGAAAGCTGACAACTAGAAATTTCAAAAGGTTCAAAAGCAATGGGACAATGCCTCGATGCCACCCTCGGGGCTGTTTACAGTTCTAGTATTGTTCTACTTTGGGTTTCACTATTCCCAAAACTACCATTTTATCAAGAAACGACGAATGTCTCTGCTACAGTGAAATATATTCAAACTGAAAGCCATTTATTCCTATAGAGAGATAGTTTTATAACTACATCTGAGGAAGAACAATGCTTAGAATCTTGTTATATAGAGAATCTGTTCTGAAGTCATGGCAACATAGTCTAACTGATGAAAATATACTCTTATTGAACAAGCTTGAGACTTTAGGTCCTTTCTAAGATCTAAGAGGTTGTATTCCTTTAATTTGCCGTTATTGTCTTACTTTCAGGCTCTATTAGTAGAACTATTGAACATGGGAACGAGTTGGTTGTCTCGGCTGTATACTTCGTCAAGGTGACTCACTTTTACCACTAAATAAGTCTATATGTAATTTAAAATTTAAAACGTTTGCAATTAAAAACTCAAATTGTAAACTATTTGGTTATGGTAAGTTATGTGGATTAACTTCTTGTAAAAATCAAACTTACAAATTATGTCATTGTTACTGGGTTTCCCCGTAGCTATGCACCCCCACCCCCAAAAATGGATTGGTACCTTGAAAAAATTCTGACCACCGACCAATTCTTTTACTGCAACTATACACCATACACCATTGCCTCTTCTGATATATTACTACTTCTAAATAATAATAATTACTTGCCACTACGAACAATCAAGTCTGGCTACGGGCCTGCTATTATATTCTGTAATCCTTCATATTTTACCATATTGGCATCTTAGAAGCACGAGTAATAGCAATCCATAATAATAGTCTTTTTATACTATATTATAATTGGTGTGTTTCAGAAAATACTGGGTAAAGATACTGGCTCTGTTGGGTTTATTCTCATTGGTTATTGTCACCAGAAGTAACTATAAAAACACACTGAACTATACCATGATTTACACGGACAACACCAATACATCTCAACTAGGTTGTCCCGAGTGTTTTTCCTACGACGTACAGAGGGGGGACAATTTCAGGAGACCCCAACCATTGTGTAAAACGGAGTGTCGACACGTTGTTTTCATCAAAGTACACAAGGCAGCGAGTACGACCACCATGAATGTGATGTTAAGGTTTGCTCTGAAGAGGAATCTCGCCATTATGCTTCCGACGAAACTTAACATCATCAGCGAGGGCGGCTCTTTTACGAGCAAAAATATCCTTCCGTCTAAAAGTGGTAAATATGACATATTGTGCAATCACGTGATCTATGACAGACAGGCTATTTCGAAATATTTTCCGTCAGAAACAAAATATGTGACCATTTTACGGGAACCATTCGATCAGTTCACTTCCGGTTTTATGTTTTATAGAGATGTCTTTCCAGTTAGTTATTTAATTAGGATACCCGGAAGTTCGCCTATCTCCACTTATCTGGAAAATCAACAAAAATATGAACCTAAACGATTGACCGATTCATTTACTAACAACAGAATGAGCGTCGATTTGGGTATCAAACGAAAGACATTGTCAAACAAAACACTCATAAATGAATTTGTGAAAAATATTTCTAATGATTTTGATTTGGTTCTAATTGCCGAATATTACGATGAATCTATGGTTTTGTTGAAAAGAACTTTAAATTGGAATTTGGAGGATGTTTTTTATATGTCAAGTAATATTTTTTCAAACTATAAAAATAATTTCAACGTAACAGCGTTAGATCGTGAACGATTCCGTCAGTGGGCTAAAGCAGATTATGCTCTCTATCAGCATTTCCATGACGTTTTTTGGCAGAAAATTCGTAACCAAGGAAGTGATTTTTTTCATGAAGTGAGAATGTTTCGTAGCCTACGAAAAACCATGAGCGATTTTTGTACCCAAAAAAATCACAAGGAAAAGATGACAACATTAAAAGCAACCGAATGGAGTCGAGATATTATCATAGATCGAATTATGTGTGAATTTATGATGAAAAAAGAAATACCAATTATGACTGAGATTAAAAAGAAATACTTCGAACATAAAAAAATAAGGGTTTAGTAAAATGTCATTTATCATAATAAGTAGGGTGTTTTTAATGTAAATGGCAAATTTCGAACCTTTACAGGTTTCAATATACAGGACACCAGGACGAATTTCTCGAAAATGGTCCACTTTAAATCATAATTTCCACAAAACGTTCATATATCCTAAACGAACCAACCTATTTAGATATATCGTACATTCTATAATATTGATGTCTTATTGATGTAAACCTTTGTCGGTTATGTATTAGTTAGTAGTTTCTCTTCTACGAAAATTGTACTTATATCTAACATTATTCAAATCTAATGCTACCTGTCATTCAAATGTCACGTGATTCAGATTTCCTTAATGAAATAAAAAAAAAAGGGAGTGTAAAGAAGTTTTTTTAGACTTTTATGTGTACCAGGGACACCTTTGATTTCTATTTGGGACATCCCAATTCTTCATTCGATGCCTATGCTTCCTGCAATTCCAAAAATAGTTAACCGGAAATGACTCAGCGCCCGCAAGAGAATTCGTTACCAACCAACCACCAGACCACAATAACATGATAATTTATGTTATCTCCCCTTACAATATGGCGGCTTTTCTAACTAAAAGTTGCTTTATACAACTCTTTACTACGTCTTATATTGCTCCGTGTTAACGGAATGGAAGAGCTGTATGATATTAAGTGCAAATCAGAGTCGTAAATATCCTTATTAATGATAAAATGACCGCCCCCTAGGTGGTCAGCTAGGTTAGAAATTCGTGAGAACACCAATTTTAAAACGTGGCATTCCTAAAGGAATACTACCACTTAGAATGAACATAAAATTTAAGGACTCAACGTTGACCTCCATAATTCGATAAATCTAAAAAAACAATTATTATATAATTATCCATTAAACTGCAGTCCTATTTCGCAGTCTTTTTTTGCCATACTTTGGAGGAGATTTTGATGAACGGAATCTTCTTGCTTTTACGGATTTTTTATTTCATTACTTACTGAGTTATATGTATTTATTGTCGTATACATAGATTCTGTTGTATAGATACGGCGCCAGGTAAGTTCACTACTGATATACATATTCGCGTTGGTCATGTTTGGGAATTCAAATACAATATTCATTCTAAGTGGTAGAATCCCTTTAAAATGATAAGAGATTTGTAAGTAGTTGCCTAGGCCTGTGAAGCGCCATATTTGATCTCTATTGATCTCTATCAGCTGTAGCTGTAAGCTTGCTTAGAATCAAAGTCGACTTCAGATCTAAGCAAGCTATCGTTCTAGAGCTAATCCTAGGAAGACAAATTCCCCAAATCGTGCTTAGACTTAAGTCTACTTAAGAGTTAAGCAAGCTAGCATTCTTAAACACGATGCTAGGAACTGGGCCTTGATGAAAAGGACTAAGTACATTGTTTAGTTATATTTTTTAAATGGCGTTATGACATTATCCGCGTTTTGAAGTGACGCTTGACACAATGCCCCTATATCTCGACTACTTTCTTTGGTGAAGCTTGGTTGGTTGAAAAATGAGTGCATTATGTTGATTATAATCTGCACCAGCATTTACACACCTGAGTCGTGCCCATCGATCTGCTTCACTATTTGTTCATTATACACGTCGTCCTGATTGTGTGTTTTGTTTCGAGGTAGAAAGGGAAGTTTATCTAAACAAGGCCAGAATTTGTATAACGATTGAATGTACGGTACACTGTACACCTCTTCTACACTGAGAGGATTGTGTCTTTGTTGTTGTTTGTTTTCGCCAGTTGACCCACTGTGACTATCTCTCCAAGCTAGCATACCTCTTTCTTCCAGAGTGCCTGAACAAACAAATACAATACAATTTCAACCATTCAGAGTTTCTGATTAAGCACGTCAGAACGTTTACAATAAAGTAATGCTTTCATGACAAAAAGAAAAGGTCTTTTGACAAATAATATCCAAATAATATCATAGGTATTGAAATATGTTAAACGTTTTGATAAGTGACATTCGTATGACGCTCGTTAAATATTGGCCTGCAATGGTAAAAAATAACTTAAAAGTGCAGGTCCCCGTTTCTCCAAACGTAAGAGCGTAAATGTTATGAATTAACGATTTGATGACGACAAAAAAAGTTCTTCTTCACTTGACGTGTAAGTTTAGTCGCACGAATTTTTTAGGAACGTGGTTCTGGTATCAATCCTTAAAAGACGTCTGAGACTATTTACTGTAGAATCACCAGAAATTAGATTCCTATGTCAGTGATGCCGCCCACCAAAAACCAGGTGAAACCAGGTTAAAGTATCGGTAAAAATGGCCGCCATTAAACACCGTCAAATGTTGCACAGCACTATCGAAACTATCAAACTAGTCCAAATAGGTTCCTGAAAACGCGTTCAGTATAAAGATTAGAATTTACCTACCTCTTACAGTGTTGTCTAGTATTAAAGCTACCACTCCTCCTAAAAACATGGGTGTACCTAGTGCCACCTTTAAAACTTGATCAGCGTCCATGCTGCCTGAAATTTTATACATTAGAGTGCAAATACGTGAAAATACGAAGATTATTTACATATTCAAGACTAAAATCAACTGTTAGACGATTAGGAAAAGACAAATTCTGATTCCTGTGCCAACGCTTCCTAGATTCGGCACGGTGTCGGCTCTAACTTCCACTTCCAAATCGCGTCATGTAATCTCCGACTTCC
>NW_008708358.1:2903875-2918875 GCF_000327385.1 Lottia gigantea
AGTTGGGGACCAGTGGACTTGGTTCAACCAGTCCCTATGAACATATTATCGAATTACTTTCTACTAATATTAAACCGACAATTTAAGAGACAAAACTTTTCACACTTTCAAAGCTTGCAGCGATAGTATTACCTTGGATAAAGTTATAGCTGCTATATTTCCACTATAAGACGTTGTTGCATGACCAACACCTACGGCTCCTGATAAAATACTGCCAATTCCTGTAACAAATATCATGTAGCTTAAGATTGTGGAGAGGGGAAAGTGCAATTCTAAGTTTTATGTGAAATCTGGAATGTCAAAATGATACAAAAAGAAAACAAATTGAAACTTTGAATCTTCCGTGATACTGTGGCTATGGTTCCATCTCCTGACCCAAGTCAGTGGTTCAACTACTATAGGGACTGATTGAACCACAAATTAGCACCCCCAGACAAAAAAAAATGAATTTACAAAATATACCAAAGTAAGCATCTTAAATGTTAACTCACAATATTGAATAATTCAAAACTTGGGTTGGGCAATATAACCAAGGGCAATATCATATACTACAGACCAAAAATCTTCCATTAACAAGCATTACATTGTATTGAAGAGGGGTCTTAAAATGCTGGAGAGCATTGTTAAAAACAGTTCCAAGAGGAGGGACCCCAACCCACTTTCGTCCATGGGTCTCCACTCATCTACGTGTATTTGAGCCACTGACCCCTGGTTCTATTCCCGTTCCTGACTATGGGGCAATTAGAATGCGAGTGCATGCAATAACAATGACACAGTTAGGAAATACAACAATGCATGTCTAATACCTTCAATAAGAATGCCTCTAGTAATAGCATGGTCAGGTGGAGCTGGAACTTGACAAGACTTTGCTGCAGCGAAATAATCACCAACAGATTCTATAAGTGATGATATGGTGGCAGCTGAAAATCCAACGATGACCGCTGTACTGGTTCTGGGCAAACCAAACTGTCCTGTAGGGATATAAAGATAAGGGGTGATATAAAGAAACAATTTAACTTCCGAGGATCCTGTCTACCTGGTGGATCCAGACCAAACCTCCGACCGATGGTGATTGATCAGATTTTTCAATTTGCTATCAGTTGCGAGCACAACTGTGGTTGTAATTTTCTCCCATCCTTTTCATACATATTACATACGTATATAATACTGTTTATATAAAGATTTTACCTGTGATAATTAAAATCATTATTAGGTTCATTAATCAAAATATCACACCTGAGAATGTCATTAGTCGACAGTTGAAATGAAACAAACGTATCAAAATAGATAGCAATTAACAAGACATTATAATCATTAATCCACAGTTCGCAAACAAAAGCATTAAATTACCGTTAAACCATAATCAACATAATAGAATAGATCAAATAGATCAAATTACTCTCGCTAAATATGAGACGGTATAACGGACCAGAATATTACTTGATTATTGTAATCTTATTAGAAATTAAATTACAGTAAATAATTCCTGGTATTTGATATGTATCACTGGCAGGAGATTATCAACCCGATACCAGGTCTGTAGCCAGGCTTGAGTGTTCGGAGGGGATAATAATAATACATGTGGAGGGACAATGGAAAATCAAATGATTATCATAATCTAATATGATCAAATTACAGCAGAATATAATCTGATATCTCTGAAAGTTATTATTGGTGGACGTTAACCAGGCACTTAGAGACTCAAGAACTATCTGATAGTTATTAATGGTGGAGGCCGACCAGGAACTTACAAACTGTAGACCTAACATCTGATAGTTATTATTGGTGGAGTTCGACCAGGAACTTACAAACTCTAGATCTTACATCTGATAGTCTTATTATTGGCGGAAGTCGAACAGGAACTTACAAACTCTAGATCTGACATCTGATAGTCATTATTGGTGGAGGTCGACCAGGAACTTACAAACTCTAGATCTGATATCTGATAGTGTTATTAATGGCGGGGGTCGACCAGGAACTTACAGACTCTAGATCTGACATCTGATAGTCATTATTGGTGGAAAGCGACCAGGAACTTACAAACTCTAGATCTGACATCTGATAGTTATTAATGGTGGAGGTCGACCAGGAACTTACAAACTCTAGATCTGACATCTGATAGTTATCATTGGTGGAGGTCGACCAGGAAGTTACAAACTCTAGATCTGACATCTGATAGTCATTATTGGTGGAAGTCGACCAGGAACTTACAAACTCTAGATCTGACATCTGATTGTTATTATTGGTGGAGGTCGACCAGGAACTTACAAACTCTAGATCTGACATCTGATAGTGTTATTAATGGTGGAAGTCGACCAGGAACTTACAAACTCTAGATCTGACATCTGATTGTTATTATTGGTGGAGGTCGACCAGGAACTTACAAACTGTAAATCTGACATCTGATAGTTATTATTGGTGGAGGTCGACCAGGAACTTACAAACTCTAAATCTGACATCTGATAGTCATTATTGGTGGAAGTCGACCAGGGACTTACAAACTCTAGATCTGACATCTGATAGTCATTATTGGTGGAGGTCGACCAGGAACTTACAAACTCTAGATCTGACATCTGATAGTTATCAATGGTGGAGGTCGACCAGGAGCTTACAAACTCTAAATCTGACATCTGATTGTTATTATTGGTGGAGGTCGACCAGGAACTTACAAACTCTAGATCTGACATCTGATAGTCATTATTGGTGGAAGTCGACCAGGAACTTACATACTCTAGATCTGACATCTGATAGTTATTAATGGTGGAGGTCGACCAGGAGCTTACAAACTCTAAATCTGACATCTGATTGTTATTATTGGTGGAGGTCGACCAGGAACTTACAAACTCTAAATCTGACATCTGATAGTTATCAATGGTGGAGGTCAACCAGGAACTTACAAACTCTAAATCTGACATCTGATTGTTATTATTGGTGGAGGTCGACCAGGAACTTACAAACTCTAAATCTGACATCTGATAGTTATCAATGGTGGAGGTCGACCAGGAACTTACAAACTCTAAATCTGACATCTGATAGTCATTATTGGTGGAAGTCGACCAGGAACTTACAAACTCTAGATCTGACATCTGATTGTTATTATTGGTGGAGGTCGACCAGGAGCTTACAAACTCTAAATCTGACATCTGATTGTTATTATTGGTGGAGGTCGACCAGGAACTTACAAACTCTAAATCTGACATCTGATAGTCATTATTGGTGGAAGTCGACCAGGAACTTACAAACTCTAGATCTGACATCTGATAGTCATTATTGGTGGAAGTCGACCAGGAACTTACATACTCTAGATCTGACATCTGATAGTTATTAATGGTGGAGGTCGACCAGGAACTTACAAACTCTAAATCTGACATCTGATAGTCATTATTGGTGGAGGTCGACCAGGGACTTACAAACTCTAGATCTGACATCTGATAGTTATCAATGGTGGAGGTCGATCAGGAGCTTACAAACTCTAAATCTGACATCTGATTGTTATTATTGGTGGAGGTCGAACCGGAACTTACAAACTCTAGATCTGACATCTGATAGTTATTATTAGCAGGATATTGCCAACCTGACACGTTGTCCCTGATAGTAACTGTTGTTAATGACAGAGATTATCCATTTTAAAAGGCATTATTTATACTCTATGATATGTAACTTGATCGCTAGTAATTGATCATATGTTATACTGATACGTAGCATAATGAGACTATTGGTCTAAAATCACACGAATATCCGTCTGCTGGGTCAAGCGTTAGTATGAAACATCAATTCTTTAGAAGGATAGGCCTAACAATTAATGTTCACTTGGTATCCTTTCTACCAACTGTTCCTTGGCCAAACCTCTTGTCAATGATCTTTCTCGGATACTCGTACTCTATTTAGAGATGGATCGACTGGAATAATGAGTGGATATGACTTATTCAAGGTCAAAAGAATTTCACAAGCGGACGAGATTAGAACCCACGACTAGCATTTTTTCGATGTTACCAAACATAAAGTTTCCAAGTTTCCAACCGACTGTGCTACAGAACACTTAAAAGGGTTTCGATTAGGCTCCTATGCCTTCAATAAACCAAGATGTCTTACCTGGGTAAGGAATAGAGAACCACGGTGTCATGCTGACGATATTGAGTTTAGAATCAGTTCTAGCTTTATATTCTAAAGACTCAGGATCTGTAGACAGTGTATCTGTGATAGTCAAAATGGCAGCCACTATCCATAATATTATTATACTAAGTAGGATCTGAAATGGAAACGAAAATGAAACCTGTAACCGATTCGCCTGATGGACTAGTTTTCGGAGCTATGTCGTATAAATATATTTTCAAATTACAAAGTAGCAAAAAAGATTTTAAAAAATACATAAATTGATTACTTCGAGGAACGGAGAAGTGAATTTACATCGTTGATAGAAACAGCGATTGATTGCTGCGGTGGCTGTACCTAGCAGAAAGGTCATCAACACCCCGGGACTCCTGATGTCCTTGTGCAATTGGATTTGTCAATTGCAAATTCTTTGGTAGATTCTACATAGCTAATAATGTTTATTTTGTAATTCTATATTCAAATTTGACAACTAAATATCCCTATCAGAGAGTTTACATAGCTAATACTGTTAATTTGGTATTCCGGTTTGTCAACTCAGTGTCCCTTTCTTAAAGATATGGTTATTCATCAACATTGTCTAAAAGAATAGTTAACGAAATTGCGCTTTGATCAGCAACCCCACGATCAATTAAAGAAGATAGCATACCGGTAATATCTGAAATATGGCGAATTGCGATCGTGGTTTAAGTTTCTCATCGTTGTTCTTCTTCAGACAGTTGAGTCTTGGCATTGGTATTTTAATTTTATATAAATACAAGGAGAATATTAATACTAACAAGGCACCACTGAAACAGAATTGAATAATAAGGATTTCGAGATCGACAGTTAGAAATTTAACCTTCAAAAAAACCTGGCTGATGAGGATTATATATCTGAAACACATGTTGATAGTATGAGATAGGCCGACACCGAGTTGATCCTCGAAAGCAATAAAATTAAAGAATTAAAATTGAATCCGTCCACGGGTGACTTTTAAGCTATGATGCCTAACGCCTTGCAGTAGCCATTCATCCAGCTTTTATTGGCAAAGCAGGCACAATATGGTGATTTCGCTAAGATTGGCAATCTGGCGTGAAAGGGGAAGTAATTCTAATAATATACTTACAAAAAGGCAATAACCCATTGTGGTCTGGAGTATATAATAGGAACCTTTACTAAAGACAGGCCAATTAATGAAATGGTCGGAGCAACTGTTATTGGACCGATATATTTCAATAACGGCGCTACTAGTCCCGTACCACCTATTATTATTTCAATTAACGAGGCTATCATTAAACTTCCAGATAACTGAAAAGTGTGTAAAAAAAAGGTATGAATGTTCATTTTTTAGTATAATTGAATTAAATGATACATGAATACACATTTAGGTGCTGGTTCATGGGTTCTGTCCACACCCCATTACTAAACCACACAAATTTCTGTTTTTCCAATTTTGCAACCATTTTTAAAACCATTCGTAAAACTGTTCTTAAAACCATTACTCAACATAACACTCTACTTGTGACCTAGAGCAGTGCATCTATAGGAGAATATCTTCTATAACACCCATAATTAGTTTTTGAACTTCAAGTTGCGGTAAATGAAAAATGACAACGATTTTGTACTTTTTTTGTAAAGTGTAACAGTTGAACTAGTTTATTACACAGCAAAGGGCACGTGTTGTGAGGAAACGAATTAGTGAGATTGTTACCTGCTGAAGGCGCTCATCAACTGAATAGATATGAATTAAACTCTCGGTGGTATTTGACTGTATCAACTGTGGTGTAATGGAACTAGTCAAATTTGTACTCATATCTAAAATATTAACAATTGAAACACATTTGGCGTCTTAGAATAAGGTCCGATTGGTCAAAGAGATGGAGAACTTATCTCCAATTATTTATCAAAAATATAATGCATTTTACCTTTAGACTTCGTGTTATCTGTACAAGACCATCTAATATCTCGTCGTAAAGCTAACAGTGGAACTATGAATGATGCAGAAGGACCTTGATACACCGGTAATCTGAAATTGTCATATCACGAAATGTATATCAATAGATTCGGACCCCATTCAAAGAAAAATAATTTGTCGTTAGTGTGGAATTTTTTCATTGAGAAAAAACATACTTTTGACAAATTAATGCAAGATGTTTTGGCACAGAATAGTCCTTGCGCTTTAGTGAACAGTTGTGTTTGTATTTGTATAAACCATGAAGCAAAATAATTAGGAACAACATTGCAAAACTGGATTCCTTTGCTTTTGAAGTTGGGATATAAGCTTGATATTATTTAAACAACAACAGTAAAGGATTCTCACCTGACACCCAATGTCGTTTGTAACACACTGCAGACACCACACATAAAGAGCGTGGAACAGAATAACTTAGTCCTCAGGGGATCGTCGTACGCTACGCATAGTGTGTCGGATAAGATGAATGCAGTTGATAACGACGATGCCAGGCTCATTAGAATATGCTGAAATGAAAAAGATTACGATGGTGATGTTGATGACAACAATGATGATGATGACGGAGGATGAAGATAAAAAGAAGGGCAAGGGAAGGACGAGTAGGGGGAAGAGTAGCAGGGGCGAAGAAGACGATGAAACGGGGGAAGAGCAGCAGCAGGGAGGGAGAAGGAAATTTTGATTAAGAGGACGAGGAGGAAGAGTGAAAGATGAAAAGGACGAAGATGAAGACCCGAGGAGAGGGAAGGTAGACAGGAAGGAAGAGGATGAAGAGGAGTAGAATGGCTAGGAGGAAGAGGGAAAGACGGTAAGGAGGAAGATGAAGACCACAGGGAAGAAGAGGAGAAGAACTAAGAGGACGAAGGCAATGATTGATGATGACGATGATGATGATGATGATGATTTCTATCTTCCGACTTAACCACTACCAATTGGATATGCAAATGTACTATTTTGCAAATTATGTTTGATCGGGAAATACGTGGCGGTGCTGAAGTATCACGTTTTATGAGTTTTTCCAAGTGACCCTGATTTCCATTCGTAGAAGGTGCACAACCTTCATAACACGAAGGATGATTTATCATTACAAATATGAAAAGATAAAACACATAATATAGCTACCTGCATCGCTACAAAAATTCTGACACAGATCGGTGGGGATTCATAAACCTGATACTCCAATCCAGAAACCTTTATTATTTCTGTTTCAATCTTGACAATGTCCCCACTCGGTGTTTCCAGTAGGGTTTCTGTGGTCTCTTTCTGGGGGTCTTCTGATGGCTTCATGTTCATACTATATTATAGAAGTATGGTAAATATAGGATTAGTTTATCACGAAATTCTGTTCCATCATTAAATTTAATCTAAGTGGCCGTAGAATTGTCACGAGAGGCTCACAGTACGAACATTTCAGTTTCAGAACACAGTGATAAGAAAGTCGGGGTTATATAATTACTTGATAATTTGAAAAACATTTCTCCTTGGTGAATCTAGAATTTGTTTTACCAATATATTTCGGGAAACCATAAGAATCCAACCTCCTCGCCAAAATCAACATGTTATACAACTGCTGTTTTAACATCATGTAACAGCAATACGCAAAACTATCTTACAAAGCACTTAGCGCTCCTGTTGAAAGCTAGTTTACAATACGAAATCCCTAGCCAAAACGATAACAATTTTCACCACACAGACAACTGATAAGCTAATCACAGTAACTTGAAGGCGTATATATAAGATCCGCTCTGATGATTAGGTCAATTAGGACGTGCAACAGGCTGTAAGTTAATTTATTGTATTGAAAGGTGGATATTACAATACTATTCAACATAATCCGTCTCGTTAATTATTCTTGGGTTATATGTTGAAATTTGCACTATATATTATGTAGCCTAATCAAAATAAGACCAAACTTTCGTTACATTTTTTATAAGTTTTTATTTTTAATAGCCACTTTAGTTAGGTCTAACGACAGTCCTCTTCAACGTTCGTCAATAAACGTGAATCTGGGCTGATAAACAAAATACCAAAAACATTATTAACTATGTGGACTCTCTTAATGGGATGTCAAGTTGTCATATCCAGTTCCAATGAGACATCGAAAAGACAAAGAAACAGATAAAAACAATTAGCGTCATAGAGTTCGACTATTTTAAGGAAAATTATTATAAAACTTACATCATTTTGAAGATTTTAGGACTTTCACTCGTAAAAGGAACTGATTGGTTCAACTTCGACAAAAACAATAAATTCAGAAAAACTTCTTGACCTCATTTTGTTTTATTTGGGTCAGTGGTCAAAACCGGAACGTGATGATCGTTTAAAACATAATCTTATTGCGATCTGTCGACATATTTGGAAACAAGTTGCGTATTTAATCTACAAGGGGGGTACGCCTGTACATCCGGATGTTAGATTTACCGGAAATCAAAGAAATTACGAAACAATCATTTTATACAAGAATAAAAACTTAGGTTAACGAGGATCCTTTCTACTAGCTTGACCTTGACCAAAAAAAAAACACTGTGCATTGCTTTCGCAGATTATCAGACCCATTTACTGGGTCAACTGTGAAAATGAGGATTGAGGTCCATAACAGCTACTGGGGTAATTTTAAATCATTTTATTAATACGATGTTAACATAATTATTACAATCTGTGTATATTATCAAGCCAATTGAATGAAAAAAAAATATGATAAATCCTCAAAACTAACATGAACGCAGAATGGACAACCGTGCAACCAATACCACGGAGAAAGATCATATATAGATGATCGTTGTTTTATTGTTTCCATTCTTTTAAACTCTTTAAAACAATGACTCATTGCAATCTGTGTATAGCAATAGGCCAATTGAAAAATATACAACTGTTTAACCTTACCACCATGCTAATGATCATTGTAAAATTCACCATAGATGTTATTGTTTTATAAAATTGTATATGAATGGATGTTACTCACCTTCTTTATTCACCAACCTTCATTCATCAACTGACACAATTCATATCTTTATCATATATATTCTTAAATATTATAATTATGTACAGTCAGGCATTTTCGGTTTAAATATGCGTGTTATTTTAATAAGGAAATTTATTTTTCAAAAAGATGTTAGATACCTTTCGTTTAAATAGGAACATGGGTTATGGAGCATAACAACTTTCTAGGAATATGAATAGCTTCACCACTACGATGCAATTTGGAATAAGAGTAAGGATACTCGAATAAATATTAAAGGGGGTTTTTCTAGCCTTCCAGAACGCCAATACCTTCTATTTTCACGAATTGGTTCGAATGTTATTTGTAATGAATCTAGTCAAATTTTTCTAGACCAAAAACGTCGAATGGGAAATCGCAGTGATGTAAATAGAAGCTTTAGTGTTTCTGATACTCAAGCGAACGAATTTTTGAATCCCCTTAATAAACAACTTGCGATTGAATTGTGTTTGGAATAATATAATGTTGATAAATAGTAAATAGACACTATAACATTATGTTCTATCACGATTCAAGAACTGTTTAAGTGCACACGGACTAATAAAACAAATGAATGGACGTTGATAAGAGGTCGCTGAGCGATTTTAGTTTGAGAAAGTTGGTTCCTTTCCGAATTGAAGCACTGTGGCATGTTACAAATGTAAAAATGTTACACGTCACACAAAATACTAACCTCTGGCGATGTGGAACTGTAAGCATCTCGAATCACGGATAGGGTTGAACCTCGACAAAACCAACGTTGTAGGGAAACGACTTAAAAATTCAACAGAGACCTTTCCACCAACGATGATATTAGAAGTCCAAAGTTTAGGAACTATTTAATTAGTAATAACAAATAAGTAAGATTAAAGAAACGATTGTCGTAAGTCAACGAAGTTTGCAGGAAGTTGCAGATAATCCAACTAAACTCAGAGACCAAGTCGCAAGGATATTCAAATTATACAGGAATTATTGGCAATAAATATTTTATTCTATAATATAATCACAGTCAAAGTATGTACAAAATACGATCTGATATACATACAGCTCTTTGTGTATTGTTCTATCGTTAACTTCACTCATAGAAGATATGATAACGTTAAGGCCTGTCTACACGATCATACAAATGTATGACGATGTTTTGAACAAATGTATCATCGTGTAGATGGGTCTTTATTGTTTAAATACTAATAATGACTTTACAAAGGGATAAAAACGAGGAGATTCGTTAGCTTCAGTATCAGACCCAACCGATAGAATCCAAGACAAGACAATAAACTAAATACGTATAGTTACGTATAGTTAAATCTTTGACTCGATGGAGTTATATAATTGATGCCCATTCATTAAATCAATTCCAATTTCAGGGATAAAAACGACATTTGTGTCTATGTAACAAGTTAGTACGATATGCAATATTGGTTTCAATAATAATTTAGACCAATCATGAACTGCATTGTAAAGCAATTTCTAGACTACACAATTGGTTTAAATAATGATTTAAGAGCAATATAAGCTACACTGTAAAGCATATTTTAGCCCAGCATTCAGTTTGTATGGCGTGTGACACATGAATTGGTATATATTATATGACTATTAGTAGAATTGTCGTTTCGGTATTGTACAAATTTTGACTTATTTCAGACTGTCTGGTATTTACAGGTGTATATACCTTACAGACCAACAAGCTAAATATTTTACATTGTTAGATATTTTGGACGAATTATAAAATACAAGAGATGGTGTTAAAATCTAACCACACAACCATACTAACTCTCCAACCGGAAGTAACAAATTTTGTGGTAATAGGTGACGGTAATATAATGGATTATCAATCAACATTAGGAAATTGAATCAAGGATTGATATAATATAACGAAACAAAAATATGTCCCGTTTTCAAGTTTTAAATAGGTACATTCAATGTATGGTAAACTGTAAATCATAGATCCATAAATTAGGCTTCCAATTTCAATTTTCTTACTTCCGGTTTGGACAGTTGGTGTGGCTGTGTGGTTGAATATTAATACTATACTCCAAACACAAGGACACAACCACGTTAAATTATTAACATCAAAATCACTTGAGCAGCACTGTTATAGATATATACATTGGTATCTACAGCTACACGACAATTTGTCCCATAGAAAATTAGTCTGGTCATTCCGACCCCATCAAGACGAATCGGTCTTATCCAATTTTTTTGTCTAATCCACGAACTATATTTCAAAGTCCGTAACTTTTTATCTACAATGTCTTCTATGTACATGTTTACGATTTTTAATAATATTCTAAATAACTACCTTAGAGCTAAAAACTCTCATATATGTTTCTTCCAAGGGGAACAACTCAAATATATGTTTCTGCCAAAGTGAGACTACTCTAAATAATCCGTTTCTACATCAGAGTTCATATCACTATTATTTCATAATATCTGTGGTGTCCATTGCTATTTCGAATATCACGAGTTTTCAATATGCCTTTACATTAACAAGGGAAACAACTCTAATAAACTCTCTTCCAAGGGAGGTTACTCTAAATAATCCGTCTCTTCATCAGAGTTCATATTACTATGTGTCGTCTGATTATACGTCACATATTGAACTGGGCATTGATCATTCATTATTAACGACTGAAAAATAAAATATAACGGTTAAAATACAATGGTTTTGAATGAACTGGATTTTGAAGCTTGCTTTTGATCAGCAAAAACCCTAAACAGTCGCTTGACATTTCAGGGCTGTAAAGTGCAACTGTTCGTGTCTGGAACCACGGAACATGTCGATAGGTCTTGGTGTTTTAAATGTGCCCAGTTGTGCCACTTATTCATTCTCCGGTCGGTCGTATGACAAATACTTTGAATTTATGATGCAAAATGGTATTACTTACCATTTTTTCTTCTTTTGCAGGAGGATTTCTTAAGAAAAATAATAATGGTGCGTAGGCTATATTAACTATTGCTATTATCCATAACATCCTGAAATTACAATTGAGTTGAAGAATTACATTACATTGCCTTCATGTGATTAGCTAATACATTTCAAGCCATAATACTGGTCAAGCATCCACCATTATTAGCTGTCCCAATCAGGATTTTATGGGGATGAGATTAGGTCTGGTCAAATAAATAAGACAACTACATGTTTAGCAAGAAATAAAGATTTGGGCTCAGCATATCCTTTCATTGTTGGCAATGATTTGTTGGTGGCTACTTCCGGTTATAACCATATGATATACGTCTGTTTAAACTTTTAGTTGAAACTAAAAACTAAGGAGCCAAGTAGGGATCAAATCTTATGTTTCCAAACTATGGAATATATTTAAATTTAACCCCCATTTCGTAGCCAGCTCTCCTGATGAAGATTTTATGACCGAACACATGAGCAAAACAGAAAAGGTTGAGCCCTTGTCGTTACTTTATATTCATAAAAAGATATTAAGTATTAATCAATTCCCTACCATTGAAAACCTACATCCCTAACTATAGTACCACTTATAGCTGGACCTGCAATTAGAAGCAACATTCAATTGAAAACGAAAAAGGAAATAACCATAAATACCTTATCGTGATATTCAAGTGAAGAATAAGATCCACAATTCGTTATTCGTGATGTTCAGTATTGAAAAGGCTAGTGGTCGCTGTTATGTATCACAGTCTCTTGCCGTTCCGTCCACAGTTCAGCCTAAATGGTCATTATTTTTGCGGTACTTACCAATAGCAAATCCCATACAAAAAGCAACATCAGCTATAGCGTATACACTACCATATACAGACACGTGACGAAGATCTACCAAATAGCCCATATGTGGTAACATAGCCGAATCTACCATACCTGAAATAGTGAATTGGGGAGTTTTACGTACTAGACATTTGCACCCATGTTGTATTTTGGTGCGTTCAACATTACAGACTATATTCATACTGCACACTTTTGTATCGCATACATCTTTACAATTGACTGTCTTTAAGTCTGATAATCGTAGTCGTAAAATTGTATCAGGAGTTAACAAAGGTCGACAAACTAGATGCTTGCCCACAATAGATGCAACAAATGGATGAATATTACCCAGTTACTTACCTATAGCAAATCCTAATCCAAAATTAGGCGCTACCAGATGACCTATATTGGTTGAAAATGGTATCTGAAAAAGAAAAAAAAATGTTTAAGTGTCGCATTTTAATAACCGGGTTAAGTGAGCCCACTTCTTGTGTATTGAGTGCCGACAGCAGAACAATCGAGGCTTCGTATTATGAAAAACAATCAATGAGTTTTAGCTTCGGAGAAATATCAGATAACACTCCAATCGGCTAAGTGACACCGATATTCTGGAACGGGGAGTACGCCTTAACTTTCACCGATTAGAAGCTGAAACTTTATAATGTCCTGGGTCATGCAGTTGAATGTTGTTCAGGGATCAACCAATAGTATGTGTAAATACTTACCACAATTAAACATAAACCAATCATTACCATTCCAATAAAAGCACTTAACCACCTGAAACAGAGTTAGTTCCCTTTAATTAGAGATCAATAAATATTTTTGAACCACTGTAGTTACTTACCATGTTATTTATCTGATCCTCGAAATACTGTACATGCATTTATCAGGTTTTCAGACTTTATATAGTGAAAGCATTAAGCTGTATATTTGGTCGATAAGATACAAGCTCCAAAAATTTGCGAGCGGGTTTGTCAACTCGGATTCACGGATATTTCGCTCATCTTACTACATGGTATATTTATTTCAGAGACAATGCAATTTGAACTGGTCAGTTGTTACACGTGAGCAGTTATAATAACCTCAGAGCATTCAACTTCAGTCTCGCTACTCCACGTTTATTATAAACCAAAACCAAAATGTGATGTTAAAAAAAATCCTTTAACAGAGGCAAGGTAACCCGAGACACTTCCGCCGTTTAAACACGCGTTGTAGTTATTAATCATACACAATGTTGATGATTCGGTCACGATACTGACATTTATTGCTGCACAAGGGTGAATACGAGAATGTCATTATTTTATGTAATTATATTACCTTCCTATCTTGTGAGCTAATGGTCCAAATATGTTAGTTCCGATCAGATACGAGATACTGGCTGGCAGAAAGGCAACACCTTAAATAAAATAATGGTTTGGTTATAATAAATTTACAGAGAATGCCTACAACTACGATAAAATACATTTAAATCTCATGAAAACATGATATCTCTTTTCGATTGGGAGTCTCAACTTTGATATTGGAAAATTTCTTCTTGATAAGTTTTCAGAATGGTCCTCATTATTGGGCTAATAATGGTTACGCTATAATATATTAACAGAAAATGCTTACAAACATTAGAAATGAAGCTTGATGTCAATGTAAGATTGCGAGTCTCAGTTTTGTTTTTAAATTATTTTTTTTCTTTCTGAATGTTCATGTATTCATCAGAATCCTTTGTATAAGGGATAAAATCAACTGTATGTTAATTTGTAATTTGAAATTTTCCCCAGAAGGAATTGAGTAAGAAGTTTAACACAAACCTTGTTCCCATTCTTCAGAATGCATTGTTTCATACATCCAGATTGGTAATGATGGTTCCATCATGGCTATTCCCATGTTTGCGAATGTAATAGATCCTAAAATGTTTTCAATAAAAAACTGGATAATTTCATTTTTCGTACTGGAATATTTGTACAAAATTAACTGTTTTAAACATAACGTTTTCGGGGAAAATCACAAAACATGACTTTTATTTAAAAAAAACCCCAGAAAACACACGAAATTTAAAGCATATGATACAAAAACTGCATACAAATAGAGCGCCTGCATCCATCATAAACGTTTAATTTATTAACTGCGTTATCAAAGTGGTATTTTATTCTATTGCTTCCAGTTAGAAACACTACCACAACCAGGAATCAATTACGAATAGTGAGCTTTCTGTTAGCGAAGAGCCTAGATCGCATTTCACGATTTGTGAGT
>NW_008708358.1:2921375-3125667 GCF_000327385.1 Lottia gigantea
AAACATGGTTAAAGATAGGATAACATGGCTCAGTTTCTGGAAATTCAAGCGGTAGTTCACATAAAATATCGGGAATATTTGATGTTATAAGTTACTGCTATATTCGGCATAATGTGGTCCACGTATGAATATACTCTCCAAAATACAATAATACTTCTTTTATGTTTAAAGAATGTTTCAATGTTTTACCGCTGCCTGTTTTTAGAAACACCGGACATCATCTAACTCTGATTTCAGAAGATGGTTGGCTGTTATACTATTGAGAACTTGCAACAATCGTCACCTAACAATAGTTATATTCATTGCTATCAACTAAAATAATTTAACCACCAGATCTAAGGGGTTATATTTCCAAGGTTGCAAGCTGATTTCAATTACCGTTTGATAATGATACGTTGCTTTGACCCTGTGATTTAACTAGAATACAGAAGCTGTGGTCGTGTTTCGTCGCCGTGTTGACGAGGCTTTGGTCTAGTAATTTTAAATGTTGACCCACTGTGGGTATGAAAGAATTGAGAAGAGTTAAACGTGATACGGAATGTTTTTAGTTATCAATGAATGAATCTAATTAGAGTATCAATATACGACTATTCAACGTTTTATATCGTATCAAGGTCGTCATATTTCACAAGTACGAAATGAAATAAAATCAGTCGATTGGGATTGGTTGGCAGTCTTATCATCATGACGTGAGTTAAAAACCACAGAGCGAAAATAACAGGAATAAAATTTGATAGAAAAACAAGATCTTGTAAAAGATTCACATAAGGGTTGTGGACTAAAGGGAGAGGTAAAAGTTCGGGTAAAGCTCCCCGTTAACGCTAGGGTTATTTGTCTCATCCGTACGAAATAGCCTTCCTAAATCTAAAGTTGTAGTAAATACTTACTGAGAACGCCCATAGCTAAACCACCTAGAGCTATACCCATAGCATTACCACGTTCTTTATCATCAGGGTATCTTTCAGCTAACATCCCCATGCCTATAATCACAACAACAGCCAACAATTACACATTTACCGGGCATTGTTCAAATACAGAAATCAATTGCACAAGGCAGAAAATGAAGCTATATTTTGGAAATAACCTTTCATAATTACGTGCAAGAATTGTTCAGAATCCAAATCTCCCTTTGGACTATTTTTTCAATGTAATATATTTATCATTTTACTTAAGTTTTTTCCTTGAAAATGATAAAACTGTACCTGCGACACTGGAACAAGATGAACCAATGCCTTGAATAGTACGAGCCACAAATAATACCGTATAACTTTCTCCAAAGGCAAAAACTGAAAATAAAAAGTAGCACCATGGTTTTGAAATACACAACTGACAGTGTATATACATACTATAGACATTATTGGTGTCATCTCAATCATAGAATGGGATGGGGTGGGTGACTGGTTGCAATTTTAAAAGGCTTCATTCCTACACTTTATTACAACTTCAGCTAAGCTGTAACAGCACCATCTGTTTGAGACGCATGCACACATGCGTTGTATTTCTGACGTAGAATTATAATGGAAAACTGTAGCTTCATATATCGCCAGGGTAGCTTCTAATCAATAGAATATCGATGGCTGTTTTGATCTTCAGATTTCTCTATTCATGGATTTGATTGAAAAACGATGTTTTACTTAATCATTTACATATCGGTGTACTATTCGACTTTCATATTTTTACAAAACTGGTAATCAGAGATTAGTCCTCTTGATTATCGAGCCCATATTAGTCGCCGTAATGTTCTATATTTGCAATATTGTAATAGGTTGTACGAATATATCCAGTGAATTGAATACTGCGGTAATGGCGATGTATTGAGTATTACATCTTGAGTCAAAATAAAAAAATATACTTACTAATAGTAGAAACCATCATTATACAAAAACCAGTGAACATTGGTATACTGTATCCTATCCTGGAAAAAAAAATACAAAAATCCCATTGAACATAAGGGCATGTAGGCAAGACAGGACAAAATGTTATCAAAGGCTACGAAAATTTAAAACTAGTTGAAAAGTTATCGATATCTAGGAAGCGCTAGGATAGGTAAGAGACAGCAACTTTTAGAATAGAGTGGAGCCGCGTTTATCTGGTTGCCAATAATCCGGAAACCCCGATATCCCCACGCTTTTTACTGGGAACGAAATATTTGAATCAAATAGGTATCAGGATATAGATAATCAATCAATCTCATCTATATAAAAACAACCCACTTGGTTTCTTTTTCTCCCAATTATTTTTCATCTTAATTGTAATCTAACATGTTTTCTATCAGAGTGTAGTTCTGATGTTATTTTTAAACGAGAAAGGCTAACAGTGGTACGCGTCAGTAAGTTTCAGACTGGTATAAAAGCTATCAGAAGCCAGGTAAGGGTCTGCAATTCCGGACCAAACGTCAAAGCAAAGTAAAAAATAATCGAACCTGGTGTATAAATGTGAAAGAATTAAAATGTTAATCGATCTATAAACGTTATTAAATTAACTTGGCATTGATTATTTTCTATCAAACATCTTGATTCTATCAAACTATTTCCGGTTTCAACCTTTCTGTAAAATATTGCTTAGTTACCGCAGATTTCAGGCCATAATGAATTAAATTCAAATTTCAAAACGTTAAAACTTTTTCTTTATCTTATGACAAAGAGCGTTGTATTTCAACATAAAGACAATTAAAAACAGCAGTTGAAAGAAGACACCAACGGGCAGACAAAAATCTCATATTTTTTTTACATTCGTGGTTTGCAAGGATTCATGGTCTTAAGGTTCAATATTTTTTCTAGCAAATTTTTGCGTTATTGAAGATAGTGCAAGTTTTCTAAATGTACTTCGTAGTGATTTTTGTGGTAGCTTTGCACAGATTTGAAATAATTCTTTAGGTTAGTTTTAGCCATTTCCGTGTAAATGTTTACTACTTTTAAGACTCTCTAAATAAAGCATTGGGACAATAAATGATAAGTATTGGCCTAACTGTGCAATAAATAGGTTTGCATTAACGATTTATAATTCATCGACTTTTCTAACCTCCTTTATTGAAAATCAGTGACGTTTAAAACACGTATCAATAAATCTTATAATAAGCCAAGGGCGACAATTGATCTGTTACGGTAGTACTTCCGGTTTGAGGCTTATTTCTCGGTTGTTAAATTTCAAGTGAAATAAGATTGAGATTTTTAACAAAAGACAGTTTAAAAGTTGATATATTGAGAATATTGCTAAATATAAACTGTAGTCAACTGTAGTCCAGTTAATCGTATCAGTCTAGGCCGTTGCATGTTGGTGGTAAAGCTGAGGAAGGGAGTTTCAGGCTTTAGGGTGAATCTGTCGATCATTTGCAATTTCTCAATGAAGTATTTGTTCCATCCTAGGTCTGTACATTTCAGACAATCAACCCCCCTCCCCCTTCCCTGAAACCTGATTGATATAATGTCTAAGTTAGCGACGACCAATGAGGTTACAAATAGAAAAAAGCCCTTGTCACTGATCTTTTGTAATAATATTCAGGGGATTATAGAAGAACTTACACAAACTGAAACTACATTCTATTGCAGAAAATCTCTGAATAATTTGAAGGGATTGACCGCTTTATTTCTGAAATCAGTTCATTAATAATTGACCGAGATTCATGATAGAATGAACACAATTTTAATACAAAGCTTTGATACTATCTCTTTATCATAATCTAGTTGCTCTTTATATGATAATCGGCCGTTTCCGTCAACATGCGAGTGGTAACGGAAATAAACGAAAATAGTTTGTGAAGTACTCACTTAATGGAATCGTTTAGGCCCGGTCTGGTGGAAATGCTTATTGCAGTAATGGAGATGTATGAGAAATTAATACTGCATTCAAAGTGGAACTTGATGCAATCAATTTTACTTTAAATTCGACATCTAGTTCATCAAACGTTTAACACAAACACAAACCGAACACAAACCGAACAGGTTTAGCTGTATTTACTATCTTATATATCTAATATTTCAGAAGTAGAGCGTAATAGAGATAAATAACAGAGAGATACTGCAGTGAAAAGGGAACTTTTTAAATATTCATCGGTTGGCCAAATCCTGAATGATGGACCATGGGTCGGGAACACTGAGGTTTTTCTTTATTTGCACTTCATCTAAATGAAATATTACCAGAAGTAAGTGTATGATACTTTTCACATACTTAGAATGTTCATGCTTAGCATCGGAGGATTTCGGCGTTAGTGGTTCCTGTAATTCTAGAAATTAAGGAACATCATGATCTGCAATCACTGGATATGGATTGAAATGATGCCACAAGAAGCTGGATTTTTCTGTATTGTAAGTGGGTATTCTGACCGGGAACAGAACGCCTTATAGCAGCCTGTGTAACAGGAGCTCAACAGAATGTAAAAACTCTGCCTTCATAGAGGGTGTAAAGATCCTACAGATTTCAATAAGTCAACTGTTTTTCACCATCATGTACAAATCAGCTCCAAATTTGTTTTATAATATATCTCTACGTGTTTTAATACCGACTATTGATGTTGACAGTAATAGCTCTAACTCACTGACCGATCCTTAGAGGCCTTCGTTATTTACCTTCAATTTGCTGACGTGGCTACAGACACAGATAAAACTAGAGATGAAAATCCCAGGTCTATAGACACGTGGGCAATTAATTAACATATCAGCTGTTGATTGATTGAACTGAAAGAAGTTTTCTGTCCTGTTCAATCCTGTTTTGTGCAAATGAAAACGACAACGACAACTCATTAAGAGTTCTTGGGCAGATTATTGTTATAGTTAAAGGAGTACAAAACTCCGGGGATCAAAATTAAGTTTCCATGCCTCAAAAGAACCCTAAATAGTGTGTAGGCTATTTGATGTTTGATGATTGGGTTTATGGAGATGGGAGAAGGGTCAAATTAGCTTCTGTAACTTCCCCACCCTCCCTTGGTACTCCCTTTGAGATCAAAAATTTCAGAAGACTAACCTGTTTGTTATAAGTCCAATAAATGGATTAGCTATGAGTTGAATAATGGCTTTAGAAGCGAACATTAATCCAACCTGCACATTTTCATCAGCCAACTCTTGGTGGTTATGTCTATGTCTTTCGGTAGTATAGTACAACGTTTCAGTAACGTTATGACCTCCTATAGTTCTATTTTCACAATATTTTTCATTAAAGGGAGCTAATTTTGAGGACACTGGGAATTTAGGTAAATAGGTCACTCCTTTCCACATGTAATGGTCATCACTGGGGCTTAAACTGTCGTTAAAACAGACTATTTCATAACTCGGTGCTTTGTAAACTGTCACATTTTTAGACACATTTAAAGTTGGAAATGGATTCAGCTTTCGTAGAAAATTTGGCACAACTGGGACTGAAAAGGAAAAAACAGATGATAAATATGAAAAAATTGCCAGTGGTAAACGTGGACCAACTTTTATTCGTTAGATTGGAACATAACCAAAAAAATATCGGCTTCAAAATAGAAAAGATAGTATAAGAAGGATACGTTCCCGTAGAGGACATTTTAAAAATTATTTACAGCAAATAAATGATATATATTATGATGAGACGAAATGAAAAAAAGTTTTTGTGAATTTAAAAAAAATGACTTACCAACAACGGTTAATAACATATTATCTAAAAATAAGGCTATAAAGACTATGATTAATATCAGCTTTCTCGATTCCCGACATCTGGTCACACAACCTGAACACCCATTGGTGAACAAATCTTTTATAGGTTTCGGAAACTGAGTCATCTTTCAACTTCTCATCTGAAATGGACAATAGGAAAAATATATACTCTCTGGCCTGGGTTTAGTTCGAAAATTGTACATCCGGGTTAATCTAAAAAAAATGGATTACTGTCCGGTTACAATGAGATGCTTATAACCTTTTTAAATCATCACATCTGTATCATCATCTTTATTCATCATTCATCATCATCATCATCATCATCATCTTTCATCATTCATCATTCATCATTCTTAGCATTGAATATAACGTCTTACAATACAGATAGGAAGCACGTGATAAAGGTTATGGTAAAAAGCAACGAAATAGTAAACCGAAGAGAAGAGCAGTGATTTCGATTCCACTTGTTGAAGAATTATTTATGTAGGTTATACGTTGTCCTACATTCAAAAGAAAAACGTTTTGAAGCTGTTTGTTTTTTTTTTGAGCGAAACGCACCATATCAACAGGTAACTGAAGAAATTACAAAACTTTTTCTGGAAACATTGTAATAAAAATTGAACGCGGAAGGGTTTAGGTTGTGTCAACTGTATGTTTTTGTTGTTAAATACAGTCTGTGTCTTTCGTGAGGGTATTTCCAGTTGAGACAATTGGATGGCTGGTTTAGAAAAGACTAATCCAAATTAGGTTGGGTGTATGACCCAGTTATTATATCACATGCTTGTTAAAGCCTGTTAATATTATATGATAGAGTCGCCATGCTGTCCAGTGAGTTTTATGATAATCAATAGTGATCTCGTGATTAAAACCAATAACCGTATTATTATATTAGTATAATTAGATATCATTAAGATCTATGGCGTTCACAAGGAGTGGGATGCTCTATTTCCTTCCACACGACATACATAAAAAAAAAGCACTAACGATCCGAACTGCAAAAACGAAATCCAAACAACATACTGGCAAAACATTGGTTCCAGCTAATGAATGAATTTTTCACATGAGGAAGAATATCAATCATAAAATTTGATGAGGAAGTACACGTATAACAAACACAGAAAGTGACAGCTAGCCAAAGGAGTCACAGAAGGTGGGTGGGGAGTGAATTGTGTACGGGGGTTAAAATATTAGACTCAACATTTCAATATAGTATACATTAAAACACAGCCGGGCGATTGTAGTGTGGTGATCTGAGATGTAGACAGCAAAACGTGTCTATGAAAATGAAAAATACAAAAAATAAACATATTAAAAGACGAAACCATCAAGCAATCTGTTTCTGGTTATTAAACAATCAGTTGTCGTTCATATCCTATCTTGTACAAGTGATATCACAAGGGTCTCGGTGTGATAAAGTACTTCCCCATTTTAAAAGCAATTCCTTGTTTAAATTAATATTGCTCAATGACATTAATTTTCAAATTGTGTTGTTGGTTGTCGATATGGTATTACAAGGCTTGGCATTTTCCCTGCCATGAAATAAAAACACTCAAAACTTCGTGCACATGAACATAATCTTATTGAAATGCAAGAACAAAAGATGTAACGGGTTGTTTTGTTTACAAATATTGCCTCTCCCAGCTTTAACTTCCGTTCTGAAACTTATTCGGTAAACAAAATTATTGAATTTTTGAAATATATTAGATGATATAGTAAATCATAAAAAATAGGTTGATTGTAGCAACTTGCATCTGATATACATCAAGGAAGCCATGGGAAACTTCGGAAGCTAAGAACGAAAATTTTGACAGTCGACCCATATCATCACAATATTGATATTGAAGTCAATTTATTCGAGGTTGTGAAGTATATACTACGCCCCCACCCCTCCCATTTAAAATTATGAGGTCTCTGTCTCTTATGATTTCTACGTCACTAACAACCGATCACACTCATACGAAGAATGATAGTGGTATAATGGCAGATGCTCGGAAGGTGTAAGGATGTATTCGTGTGACACACCATCTGTCCAAAATATGTCATCTTGACATTTTCCAGATATGCGCAATGATTACCATATCATACTGTATGAAACAGCGGACCATTATCAATGAGCTGTGTGTATTTTTGGTTTAAAATAAATTGTGTGTTAATGATTGTGAATCAGATCGATTAGGAACTACTTGATACAATGACAGTACTGATAGAACCTTGTCCTTGTCTCTAGTGGCAATCCGAGATCATTATTCCTGATAGATAAGTCCGAAATTCAGGAAAATAACCTGATCAACTATAATGAAATTTTGAACAGGAAGTCCGAAATACCAGATAATATAATTTGATCCCAACGGAATAAAGTTTTACGTTATTCGGCTTTGCAATTGAATAATGTGATTTTATGGGACTTATAATGTTGGTGTTATCCCCCCTTGTTATCTAGCTGATGATTTGATATTGTAATAATGAAATGAAATGAAATGAACATTCACTTTCTTCTGGTGTGTATCTTATCGAAACGTCGTGCTGCTTTACAAGGTAACGATGATGACTGTAGCACACTGAAACAAGGTACACCTTTGACTACCATGATTAGCAGTTGAAGTCTACGCCAGATACGAATAGGGCAGTAGTCTCGGACTATCTACGAATTACAATTTAACTGTAAATCGATGTTTGAGACTACAGTTGTGGTTAAAATCAGTTTATTTACCATTTCCTACAATAGATCAATTAGACTCCATTTTATTTTCGCCATAAAAGGCGTAAAATCGCTTCAGTTTTAATCCGATCGTTAGCATTGATATTTCTACTTCGTCATATATCCAAACATATTTCGGAAATAATAGCTTGGTTTTCAAATATTATTGTTAACAATTAAATGCATTAAATGATTTATTTGCAGAGTATTTTCATTCTATGAAATATTATGCGATATCAATTAATTTGTTATTTGAAGTAATCATGGATTCCTTAGTACATGCTTCAATGCAATTCATACGTATTCTATGACTGAAAAGCTACCTGAAAAACACGTTATGGAAACCTTGAAAATGAAATTTTAAAAAAAAGGTATAAGGTTGTATACACCAATCCTCAATTAAAATTTGCGTTGAAGGAAAAAAGAAAAAATAAATTATTGTCTGAGCAATTTAAAAAGGAATAGGAAAGGACTAGGAAAACCAGCCTGAAAATAGTACTGAGAGTTAGAATGGCTTTGTGTTGATAAAAATATGCTCTTTTGTAAGTTTACATTGAAAAGAAACTCATTTCCCTTCAAGACATTTCAACCCCCAAAAGTCTCAAATTTTGGCTGAAAATGGGCCTCTGTAAAAGCAGATTTTGAAGACATAATGTGTGCTTATGTGTATATTTTCATCAAAGCAAAGACATTTTAATATTAACAGTACTATTTTTCTATTCCAATTCTCATAAAATATAATAGAAAAAATTCAAAAAAACCTTTTGTTTTGCTCGGACAATACCATATTTGAACTCGGTTCAGTATGGATGTGACTGTACCTTCAACCTCAGATTAGTGATGCATGACCAGATGAAAATTAATATGAAGATTGAGCCCCATGTGTGTGCTTAATTGTTTACAACAGTAACCACCTATTGTAGAAATTTGTTTGCATTCTTACGATTATGACTTCCATTGTAAAAACTCAAAAACGTTAGTCTTTCCGCCGGTGACACTCATGGCCTTTTTAATTTTGCCATGTTTGTTTAATGGATTTCGCTTGGATTTTTTACTGTTAATATTCTTAAATCATATAAAATGATATGGTGTTTATGTCCTACTTCACTGCACCTAATTGGACTAATAATGACGCGCAACATACTGCCGTGTGCGATGGTAGGAAATTTAGCCCGGACAGCGACATAAGGCTACTCTTTTTTAATTTCCATCTGTGATCTAGGAGCAAAGCCTGTAGCACACGAGGCGTCGGTTATTGTCTCATCCAACCGATGTAAATATATTGAGGGGCCTAGTTTTGTTATCTATTGATTGCCACAATGACATGGCGACTGCCAGATTGTTCAAGACGATTATATTCTGATTTATTTTCTCATTAAAATAAAGCCTGTAAATGTAGTTTTTATTCTAATTTCATTCTCTAATCATTAAAATCTACTTTGATCGACGGCTGAAGACATTCCTTGACTTGTAGCTAGTATCTGCCTGTAGAATGACGATTCGAGGAATGTTGCCGACATCTATTGTAATATGTAAGATTGTAATATACTCCAAGTTGCACAATTGAGTGTTAAAATGGAAACTTCGAGGCCTCTGTTGAATACTCATTAGCATATTGCCCTGATTCCCAACCTAGAGTGTTTTCACCCCCTGGGAGTGTGGGACTAGGGTGTCAGGGGTGTGGCCAATTGGTGTAGGAGAAGAATTTATTTTGAGTAGAGAGAGTACCTCTCATCATCACATGCTAGAAATGTGGATGATACAAATTTTTGGGGTGTGAATGGTCCATGTGATTGCTCTGGGGGTGTGAAGGGTGAAATAGATTGAGAACCACTAGCATAGTGCGTACCGTACTCTTGTGAACGAAATTACATCTCGTTTAAGATATTGGCGTCAAGAATATGACCGTTGTTGAGGAATTTCAACAGTTCTCAAACTGCGCTCCATAGACTTCGGAACTACAGCGAAAGCAATTATAGCTTTAGAACTTAAAATGATTGTCAGAGTCGCTGAAACTTCAACCAGCGTCCCTGAGCAGTAGTCTTTACCTTTCCCAGTTTTCAACTTCGACCATAATGCTTGATTTAGTGAAGAGTAATTCGTTCAAGACCTGTACTCTAATAGAAAATATTTCCTCTCGAGGACGTAAATATGTACAAGTGGAAGCGAAATTAGATTTTAAGAGGACTTAACTTAACAATTTTATTGTTGGCCTTGCTAGAGGGGATTACTCTACAGATGCTGGCGACTGAACTCGGTATAGAAGCCACCTACTTGAGAAATATAAAGTTATGGCAGCCCAGACACAGCGGATATGACATTCTCATACATCCTTTAATAACTTGCCTTATTAATGAATATTAAATAGAGAAGATTTGAATTATTTATAAGAGTAATAACTCTGTTATTGTCAATTTAATACAAGAAATGACAAACATTTTAGACGAAAGATTCCTCGTCTATTGTTTTATTAATAAGAATAATAGATTAGAAGTCTAAACGGAGAACAACCGGATGTCCATCAGAAGGTCGTCGTTATAATACTCAGTTTGCAACGTCAGCAATCTCAAAATGCAGATGCAGTCGTTTCGTTTCGAGTTTTTGGGGTATTTTTTTTTTTGCAGGTTACTAAACATAACACCCATAACCTGATAGACCTCCAGGGGTCATGGTCCACCATTTTCGTTCCGTGGAGGTCCAAATGTTGCTTTTATAACATCATATTTTCTATCAGAATAGTTGCTATTTTCGTCAATAAATCTCTCATACAGTATTCTTATAGTTCAATAATTTCCTCCTTAAAAACCAATCAGATATCGATACAGTAGGCGTATCACTTGACTGCCTCCGGCTCAACTCGGATTCTTTGAAAATATGCTCAAGATATGAACATAACTTCTCAATTAGCAGTATTTAATTAAGTTTGCTAATTATTGGTAATCGATGTTAATACAATCATATTTATTGGGATATCCTATCAATCTCTACAGTTATTAGTTATTTAAATTACTTCGAAAATAAACCACTATAAAACCATTTCATATTTCTTTTTTCATGCTGATTTTTTTCAATTGACTGAAGCACATTGACGTCAATAGAAAAACAATATAGCTTTGATGTGATGTGAAAAAGATACGAAGCATGTTGAAAGTACAAAAAGTGAAATGAAATGAAATTAAATGGAGTTTTACGTCCTACTTTTCTGCAAATTATTGGGCTAATAGAAACTGGACAAAAAGTCAATTCAAAAATTGAGTATTGAAAGTGAATTTTGTTTTGTTTTACTAATGTCGGCTAATTGGATAAACCAAACCAAGCAGATCAACCTTTTGAGGAAGGGCTATAACACAGTCGGCTAGAGCATTGGAATTTGACATCATTTCGTTCGTTACACCGAACAAATGGTGTTCATAGGTACTGATCTTGCTCGGCGTGTGAAAGTTTGGAGACCTTGACTAAATTAGTCATCTTTCCCCGATTATCATGTCGACCCAGCTGTAAATGGGTATTGATAATCAGGGAAAGATCAATGCCAAGAGGTTTGCAACTAGGCCAGCCAGTAGACAAGATCCTTGTGAACCTTAATTGTTATCTATGTAAAAAAAAGGTGGTTTATTTCTTTCCTTCTTCTTTTCTTTTGAAATGGCATCCATTAATGATATAAATCTACATATGACAGTATTGGAACGGCCAGGAATGACATTTACTCGGGGAATAAAGAAGATTTCCCAATCTATTTGCAATTATATTACTTCTGTAATCTGTGTGATAGTTCACCATGTAATGTAGAGAGTTGTACCGCCCGATAATCATCATTACTTGGAATTTGTTTTATGTGATTGCATGTCGAAATCACAAGGCCTCCTATCGATCAAAACTCACAAAATTGACGAACACGCAAATCGTTGGCGGTGAATATTTAACGGATATAACAATAATATGACTTGAATTAATGGACGCTTAATTCTTGAATTGGTAAAACAATAATTGGTTCATGGTTTTATTAGTCTTTATCATCCAGACGCTTGTAATATGAGCGTCAATAACAGCTTATCGGGATAATCGCGACTGTTATTTTATTAGAATTCTGATTGGTCAAATAACACTAGGTGAACAATATAAAATAATTGTTATGACTCGCGTTAGTAGCCTCAACAATGAATGTCTTCAGTAACTTGATGATAGGATCTATCGGTATGTTGACACGTGATTGGTGTGAGGGCGTCTACCGACTGGAGACCATCTTGTTAGTCATGACTGCGATCAAATCCTACCAAAGTGAAAATTGAATGGCGAACACACTTACTCATCATATAAAAGAGCTCACAATAAATACAAATCGAAAATGACTACGAGCTAATTTCACTCTGCCAGATTACGACCAATGGAACCTTTTCGAAACGTCGCGTTTAAGAAATAAAGCTATTGTTATCCATAAAGACTCATATTTTATTCGTGTCGAGCACTAAATGCATATCAAATAGTATGCCCAGCTAAATTGCCTGATACATACTGCATTATTTTTTGTCCATCTTCATCTGCTAAATCACGAACAGTAGTTAGTACACCTCAGCATGATCCAACACAAGAGCAGTGCATTTCAAATGCATTCATTTCATTTTTTCACCAATCGTAATGATATCATTACAAGTTACAATAGTTTGCAATTTCTCAAATTCCCAGAGAGGACGAGCTATTTTGAATAAATATTGTGTCATATGGTCTGAAGGACGTTTAAAATGTTAAAGCCTTCGATCAATAATTTGTGACCACTACCCGATACTGGTATATACATTATATCATTATTTTGCCATTTACTCAATTAAGAAAATATTATACCGGAAATGACCCTTTCCATTAACCTTAAGTAGAAGCGGAAACGGAAGTCAGACAGGTAGACGCCATAATAAATGACCTATCGTGACGAGGCTTCTGTTTGTGGACGAACTAGGCAGTGTTGTTTCTTGCCATGCTTAGGACAATGCTTCGAATTATTGTATTAAAAATAAAAATGAAGATAACTTCAGCAGTATGTGATGTGCTGCTCACTCTTCGGTTAGGTATCAATTAAGGATGAAGCATCTGGGTGAAGTGGTCTACGCTGCTATCAAATTCAGTTGGGTGTATTCCCTTTATAAAGATTCGAACTCATAGCAACTATTTAATATACTGGTGATGTAAACAATCGGTCTGATTGATGATTTGATACATCAATATAGAGTCAGTGCAAATATACTTTTACAGTTGTGAAGAATCGAACCCTCAGTGCACTATTTAATAAGCTTGTGAGAATCCGGCCAATTATTGACTTGATGCATCACTACGTAGTCAGTAAATATGCTTTTCATGATGGTCCATAACGACAAAATACCAATACATCGTTCTACAATGGAGAACAATTCAACCTTTTTGACCTACTAAAAGCAAATGAAGCGATTCATACAGAGAGATGAAATCGGTTGGAATATTGCTCTTTCAAAGAACACGACAATGGCTTGCTTCTCATTAACTAAAGTCAACAGTAGTTGAGTATTGTTTGAAGTAGAAACCATTGTCTTTCAATAACTTGATGAGAATTTTATCATTCCCTTAGAGGAGGCTGATAATGCTGACATTTTTTTCAACGTTTGTACTCCTTCTAAACATTGATTTATCTATTTTAGGCTTCATCGTAAGAGTTGTACATGTGTACAATCAGTTCAATTGTTGCTTCCACAAGAACATGCCTATACCCTTCTCCGATAAAACAATTAATTTCTAAAGCCAAGACGATAAAGCAAACAAAACAAGTCAATGCTAATTTTTGATGTGAAATTATACAATTTGTACGAATTCGTTAATGACAAAAAAAACATCAAACATTGTGGCACTCGAAATAGCCAGACACTTCTAGACACCTGATATCACTTCAAATAATGAAATACTTACTCACTTATGATTGATATACTTCCTCATGTGAAAAGTACACAAGTTGCTACCAATAATTCAACAATAAGTTGATTAGATTTCGGGTTTCGTTATTTGGTTTATTTATCGCGATATGCAATATGTATGTGTAGCATACGGATTCCTATAGTGAATTTACAATGGAATACGGAACTTTACAATTCTGTGTTGACTATAGCAAGAGTGGAATGTTTGCAACGGAATCACACCCATCAGCTACTATCTACAAGGTCGATATTATATTTTCAAGCAGCCTTGTCTCATAAGCAAATTTGACTTACGTCCAGGGTATTGGCATTTACCAGGAAACATCAAATGCGTTTGCAAATATTAAGATACAACAATAAATTCTTCGACCAATTCAAATATCGATAAATATAGATTGCACGTATATTTTATTGTCACATTTAGTTTCCTAAAATTCTAAGATTTGAAATCGCTCACAAATCAGGAAAAATGACCAATGAAGACACACTGTGAAATCATGCCAGGTTTATATACATCGATAGAGATATGGACAAACCCACTACAGACCCAATAGATTTCAATTCATTTCACAATATGCAGTACAGTAGTCGCAATGTTTACTCGAGTTGGCACTATATTATGATTTGAGCCATGATACCATTACCAACCCGAGCCTTATTCAAATATTTAACATTTCATCCTTCATCAACATTCATATATATCATTACATAGCTTCCTTGGTTACTATCAACATTGAGAGAGTCGAGTTCCTGACTGTGGAGGACGTTTGATTAACTTCACTTTTAGTCCACCTACATTTATTATAGATTAGCAATACATGGTGCTAGGTAGTAGGGGGGTGGGCCGAGCCAACATTGGAAGCATTGGCACAGGCATCAGAATTATTATTCTATGGTTTTCATTAGGTAAAATGGATAAACGGACAAGCAGCCATCTAGTACTTCCATTCTAAGCAAGAAATCGCTAGATACGGGGCATTTCTTTCGTAGTAGAATAACAAAATTTAGTATAAAAAATAGGAAATAGAATGAAACAAATCAAAAATTAATCGATTAAATGAAATGAATTGAGTTTTTCGCCCTTCGTGAATAATAGATTAAAAGGTAGTAAAAGGTTGTATAACTAGAAACAGAAAATATTTTTTTTGTTCTAATATCTACCATTTATTTTGAAATCAAAGTCGTCTGCAGTAGGGTGTCAAAAATTGCGTCAACTGATCACTTATATGACATCCCAGTGATGGAATTTCCTCTATGACATTACAGTAATGGTGTCAAGCAGGAATTTACTCCAAGACTCTCCTCGTATTCTCCAATAACATTTGTTTTTGACATTTAATACTCTGTTATAATGCTCTGACTTACTCTATCTAATGCTAATTGACAATAAAGAATAGTCTAAGCTCTTCGAGTGGCCGATGTTTTTGATGTTACTAACCAAGACGTTGCATGATTGAGAGCACAAAGAAGATCGATTAGATGTCAGCAAAAGGCAATAAAATAGATTTGTTAATCTTGTATCAATATTGTGGACATGCTTCGCTGACCCTCATAAACAGGAAAAAGAATGGAATGGACTTGATGGACGGTAGAGTAAACTACTCTGAAAGGGCTAGGCCGACAATCGCGTTTCAATGAATCATTAGAAGGAAGGGCCAAAAAATGTCAGGTAGTTGCGCCAGGAGGTGTTTTGTGGGGCGGGGGTGATGGGTGACTGACGGACGGTACATCATGGTTGGTTAACAAAAGGCTGATCAGCAGTACCCAGGAGCCGAGGTTATTTTAGATCACCTATATGTCGGATGGTTGCACCAGGGGGTGGTTTGTGAAGTTTTGATGGGTGACATGAAGGTTAACAGCAATACATAGGAATTGGTTGAACGGTCCAATCTGTCTCCATGGTCAGACTCATTGGATGATTGAAAAGGCTTGGTAGGTTAACAATCCTTTTTGAAGGGTCCTAGACCATGGCTGGAATTATCTGAAGGATGTTGAAAGGGTCTAGAATTTTAGTTCAGGTCAAGTTAACACTCCCAAACCACGACCCAAGTCTACTCTCTCTCAACCAACTATACTTGGAAATATTGAATCATGCCATAGCCAGTGCTTTAGAGACTCCCCTCGTTGTCAATTCTGAACACTGTCCTTCTACAACAAGGAAGTGTGCGTCCCGAGACTATGACGGTTGTAATTAGGTCGCCAGCTAATCAATGTAACCAGTCAATTGAGAATGATGTTTGTAGACATTTCATGCCGTTGTAAAGATTTACGTGTTTTACCTTTATCAGACATCTTGGTTACATTATAAAACATGACAGTGTTTCTAGATAGGAAATTTATTACATATTGAAGCATGGAATAATAAAAAAACAAGTACTAACGATCCGAACAGCAAAACGAAACCTCAACTTGAGTTAAAATATTTCAGTGTTTCTGGATTGTAAACTTATTGCAAATTGAAGCATGGAAATTACGTTTGATCATTGCAAATTTTCTAAATTTTTTGTTTGTAATATTGTTATATATTATAGAGCTCGTGTACTTTACAGATACTTGAGTTATTTAACCACTGTTTCCACACCAGCTGCCCGGATGATTATATTTCATTAGAAACACTCCCCATTAGCATGTGATGAGCTCTTGTTAATTAACAGATAGGGCTATGAAACAGTCAAGACATATAGACATATACAAACAAAAATGTCTGATAACGATCAGTTTTGTTTTTAGTTTTGACCAAACAAAAATAACATAAACAGTTTTGTTAGTTTTGAACAAATAAATATATCATATAAAGATAGTTTAACCGAAAAAAAATGTCTTCTGAAAAATTTGTTTTGTTTTTAGTTTTCACCGAAACAAATATGTCTAAAAATTTGTTTTGTTTTAATTTTTGCCAATCAAATATGTTTTGTTTTTGCTTTAACCTAGCAATCAAATTTGCCTTATAAAAATTTGATTTGATTTTAGTTTTTTGACCGAATCAAATATGTGTCAAAATTTGTTTTGTTTTAATTTTTACCAATCCAATATGTTTTATAAAAATTTGTTTTGTTTTTAGTTTTGACCGAAACAAACATGTCTAAAAATTTGTTTTGTTTTTGTTTTGACCGAATCAAATATGTCTAAAATTTTGTTTTATTTTCAGTTTTGGTCCAATAAACACATAGACATAATTAGCAGGCATAATAACTGTTTTACTTCGGCCATAACCCTTTTGTGATACGGACCAAAATATATGTTTTATAAATATAAGTTTTGTTTTTAGTTTTGACCACACCAACAAATACAATAGTACAGCAAGTGGTATATAAAGTGGCTGAATTACCGTGAAAGTTTGAATATGAGTGCCTATCGATTGATAATATTATTAATATTTGATGTTATTAACAGGTACCTAGCAGGTTATTGTTAGCTTTATCTGACAATTATCTCATCATATTATAAACTTCAACAATCAATACTCATATTCTCTATTGCTTCGTCACAAGTACTGGAGTTTTACATCCTACTTCTTTCCTTAACATTTTTTATTTTGTGCTAATGAAGACATACCTCAATACAGTTGACCAGTTTTGCTGAAACGGAAGTATTTTTATTATTTTATTAGACATTTTCGACTTGATTTACGGACAACATTCTATCTTTTAGTCAAAGGATTGGGGAGGGTTGGGGTTGACTTGAATGTATATCAAAATTTGGTTTTTCAAACAAGATTAATATTTTAAGATTTTCTATATATCACAGAGTATCTTAAATTGACGAATCGTCATTTTAACATTTAAACGCCCAGCTACAAAATTCCAGTTTCTGAGAATAAAGCATAATTGGTCAAAAAAAATGGCCTACCAATCCCTTAATTTACTTGGCCCATACTCGCACTTTAATGTATTTTCTGTCTACTACCCAATTAATATTTTGCTGCTTGTCATAAATAAAACTCTAGGAAAACCCTATCCCTTTCTTAACTATCATAAAAACCCTCTATCGTGTTTTATCTTTAACGTAAATGCATATGGCTTATAGAAAGAAATAGTTTGCCACAATCAAAAGGAAAACAACATCAACCAATAACAGATTGAGTAATATTATATATATGGTAATTAAAGATGCTATCATATTGGACTATACAAACTCATTCATTGTCTTTAGGATTAACAGCATACATTATTCATTTAATTAGCCCCAATATAAACCTGGTATTTATATCACGGTTCCTTTATCAGATTTATTGTGAATATTAAATCCTTTTCTCAATTAAAAACCAAAAATACCGCCTTAAAGGGATTGTTAAGATATTTTTTAAAATCATTTGTATCAGGGATATTCTTGGCTTCTTATTTCACCATTCCGAGTTTCAATCAGATATATGTGGATGTTGCCACGGTTGAGTCACGTAACGTGCTCAAGGGCAGATAACCGAGTATGTTCTATGATTTAATTAGAACTGTTTGACCTATGATAATCTCGTGACTGGGACAATTTCCTGGTAAATGGTGAAACAATAAAAGACGAACTGAATATTAGAGTCAATTGTTGATCAGTTTCTGCCTCTAATTCTAGCATATCTCTTTGATTTTCAGGGCGCGGGTCACGTAAATATAGGTCATTTTGATAGAAAATTTATACGCCACCACAGGCATCTGTTTCTATCAATAGTCGACTCTCTCTATAATAGTATATATAGATGAAGGTGAATAACGCTTGTCACAACCACCTCCGCTTCAGACGATTTTCTACCATTTACCGTAATGAAACATAATCTACTACTTCATTGAATATTTTCCCCTAGGACTAGTCATTTTTCATATCCCCCTCTGTGTTCCTCTTCATACTACTATTGTTCCATAAAAAAAACTTTGTACAGTGGAGTTTCTACGGTTTTGCATTCTTTTAAATTTCTTATTGTTTAATTTAAATAAATAAATATCTGATACTTTGAGCCCCCGTGACAATTCTTTGCTCCCTTCTCGCGCTCACCCCCTCCCCAACCACTGATGCCGAAATCATGTAATTTAGTTTTGCCACAGATCGTCAAGACCCCTCGACAGAAAGGAAACAAAATAGGATAGCTGTGCATGATTCGGTTAGTTCACACCCTAAATCACCATCACTTGCAAGTAATAAGTCTTACTCGTCTTCAATATGTTCTTTTTATTTCGGACCAACTGGTACAGAGAGCAAGCTGTGCGAAAGAAATGTTGTATATCTTCAGGCCATACACAGTGCTTTCCACAATCGGCTCTGCATCGGTCCTACTCACAGAAAGCTAATCTAACTTAGCATGTCTTGGGTTTATATGATGACCAATTGATAATTAAAGCTGTATTGGACTGCTTGTTACAAGATCACTTGTGTCTATCCCCCAGGCAAAACATGTGTCATTTTACTATCTTCAAATCAAATGAATATTAAATGGGATGTTGCCATTGTCTTTAAGTTAATTATTAGTAATTATAAGATTAATAAAGGTGGAGGAGATTCGAACCTATGGCACTGGATGACCTTGGACAATTGTTCTGTATGTAATTGTTGACAAGTTATATGCTGCTTTTATGTGATAATCGTATTTTACGACAATTGCAATACAGTCTGATTTATATATATATATATCTTCTTGTCCACCTTTTTAAAATTCATTTAATAAATTTTCAAGAGTATAATATAGAAAATTATTCTCGGAAAGAGGTACAATGGCTTCATGGCTAGACGGTCAAAGATTTGATAGTCAAAACCTGGTCAATATGGAATAATGTTTTATTAATACTTCGAGATATAAACTGATGGGATGAGAAATCATATAGTTAGGCAATTCCTTGCTGTTTCATACGGATTCCATGCCAGACGAAAATAGTTTTTGGAAATAGAACAACTGGTACATTTTAAAATAGGGATTATAATGTAGGATAAGTTATTGAATGCGTCAATTGCGTTTCTTAGTAAAATAAACCTCGTGGCAAATAGTGACTAAATTGCTCGGTTGGTAGATGGCGAGTTAAAGTCCGCTCCCAGTTATTGATATCATAGACTTAAAAGAGATTAAAGCAGTATACAGTTATCTAGGAGAGACCGACACGAGCCAACGCACTGCTCTTAATGGAGAGACAACAGAGGGCGAAAAACAATTATCAAGTTAAATTAAACACACCTTATTTTACTAAAACAATAGTGTAATGATGTCCACACCTACCCTTCAGTTCAATAGTCGATAATCCCGATGCGCTCTTCAGATAATTGTTCTGATTAACGCATCCTATCGTAAATGCAGGGATAGGCTGGATAATGACGGCCATATGTCAAATATATTATAGCACATAGGACAAAGAGAATCTATCGCACATGTCATATTTTGAAATATAACACAGACATTTAGAAAATGAAATGAAATGAATGAAGTTTTACGTCCTACTTTTCTGCACCATGTGGGCTAATGAAGACGGGCAGACATTTAGAACACAAGTTATATAGATATACTACTTCTAGGATTATTACAAACTACGTTTCGAAACACATACAGGTAACGTTATCAAGTAAAAATGAAGAAGTAGTATTTCAATATATCTTGTATTCTTACTTCTATATGTCTTACAAATATTACACAAACATCGCCCCTAAAACACATCGTTATTTCATTGACTCGAAATATATCTTTGATTTGCTCGTAAATTTTTACGATTATTGTCCAAAAGCATTTTGTTTTGGAGAACTACGACCCTTGCAACGCTCCTTTCTCTGTCTCGGTCCTTTGAAACGAAGCTTACGCAAACGTAAACTACGTTCATATCACTGTGTAGCCTACTAAAAACTGTCATTATAACATGTTTATCATATGAAATGCTGTTCAGTAAGTGAACTGTGTATAAACACGATATGCACAGCCTAAAGTCCCAACACTTAACATTTTAAAACTCGTCTGACAAATTCGTTTATTAAAAAGCAACTCATGTCATTACCTCTTGATATCCTTATTTCTAAAAATAGAACGGACGATTTCCCTGTAGACCTTCAGATATCAACTTTAATCTGAGAGCAATCAAGTGTGGCCCAGACCTTCTGGTAGCATCAGAAATATCCGATAACTTTCATTTTAATGGCAAGAACTGAAATGTTAAATTGAACAGTCATATGCCCTACTTTGATGTCTTATTGAAGACGAGGAACGCCAGGCAGTACGCAATTTTGCGATGATAGAAGTATTTTTATCGATATTCAACTGTTTCGAGGGCAGTATGGATAGGAGGTGGTTGTCCCTTCCTGGACACCTTTAAGAGTTTTTCTTACTTGGGGATTATAAAGCTACTTACAGATTACACGAATTACACACCGATTTTATTCAAATATTAAAGCTCTTGCGGTTTTGAAATGTTTGTGACTTGGGGTACTATATCAACCTTTACTTGTGAGCTACCAAAACACCAAAAACATAGATGGTTTTCATCGCAGCGTGAAATGCATAAAAAGAATTCATTACAATTTAATTGACATACCTTTTACACATACAATTTAGTTTCGGTCCGTGGTGGGGTCGTGTAAGGTGAGCCCATCTTGTAATAGATACGTCCATAATACACACAGCTTACTGCCTCATCATAAAGTGCTTTCAAAATTTTCAGAACTCCAAAACAATATTACTGTATCAAAAAAACGTACACAATACACAGAGCTATCCAGCTATCCTTAATAGTAGAGCGATTTAAGAACAAGAATCACTTTCAAAACAAATTGTCGCCCACTGCGGCCAAAAATTGTCATTTCTTTTAACGAAGAAATTGTAATCCATGCAGGGCAAAATCCTACACAACCAAACCATAGAACTGTATACTGACAGTTCTATTACCAAACCACCTTCATAAAGGTTTTCAAATTTACAAGAATATCAAAGGACGGAGCAACATCAACACGATACAAAAACTATAGCAATCTGAGAATAACTATTGGATTGTTATCAATAATTCAGTTCATATTTCAACCATAATTCCTTCTTTTTTCTCCTCCAATCTTTATTAAGAGTAGCTATCTGATTGTTTTCATTAACTCATAACTCAACAAGGTGTTACAAATCTTCTAAGCGTTTCTATCATCAAGGTGTAGATAACCACCCAAAAGTTTGCGGTCATCTTGGAGAGACAAAAACATGGAAAGGGAGATAGCATGGCTCCATGAGACAGACGCCTTCTCGCTGAAGTACATCAGAGGGTTGACAAGAACCTTCTTGAAGCATCAGAAATATAGCATTGTATATCATCGTTTAATTGGAAATGTAGTTTTATAATCTACCTCCTGTACCAGATAGGGCTGAAGATGAACCACGCCATGCAGTGTGCAATAAAGGATATTGTGCTAAGATCTTGACATAGTGTAAGGAGTTAGCCTATGCCATAGGAGCACTATATGGCGATTGGTGTACGACATCTAAAAGGTGTGTCCGGGGTAATTGCTATATCTGTACTTGGTATTTACAGACCTGCGTTCAATTTCCAAAACTGCACATTTTGGATATATAAAGAAAAACAGACGGCAAGGCAAAACCTTTTTCGAAATGTAGTTTCATATAAAAGCGGAGAAGCGGGCACGGGCGGCTGAAGAAGAGTTTACTATCCATCTTAACTAAACACCATTTAAAGAATGAAGAAAAGTGTACAAAATTTTTTTCACGAATTAAAATTAGTCTTAATATTTTCCTTAAGCAATGTTATAAAAAAAATACCATAGAGACGATGTTAATCGTTGTTTTAAGAATAAACTGTAAATTTCCAACAAAGTCTGTATTTGGCTATAAAGTGGTATAAAAATTGACATACCGTCATAATGTTTAGTAAAGCTTGAGAAGTGATTGTCTAGAACGGAAAATACTTGAAAATATCACGAACATCAAGTCGTGTTATTACTAGCCGATTCTTTAAGGCTTTCTTTTTTTGATTATTTAAACAAAATTACCTTATACATATAAACTTGCGCAATGTCACCCTTGAAAAAACAGGCAGTAATATGTAACGGATTCCTCTGAAAATCATCACAAAATTATGATTGAATAAATTAAGAACAAATATGTTTGGTAACATGAACGCATTGAAAGAAGTTCAAAGGTTTCTTCAGTAAATAAGACAGAAAATGGGCGAAGTTTTAGGGTATCCACAAGATTTTCAGAGGATGTTTCTAACTTGGTTTTATTGCATCAATCAGAGCAGAATACCTGAGTTTAAATAATTTTATTTTATGAGAAAATTGCAAGTAATTTAGTAATATCACAAACTGCACTTTTATACGACGAACTTCGCCCAAATGAAATAATTGCTGATGACATTAATGATAAGTTAATTTTCTTGGTGGTAAAATTTTGAAACGTTGTGTACAATATGACCAACAAGAAATGGCTAATAATCCAGATAACGTAAATGTAAAGTTGTTAAACGTTGTATGAATAAAAGCAACTAAGGTGTAGTTGATAATTGTAATGGTAATGATTGATAATTATAATGCAAATTGTCGAAACGTTGTGTACAATATGACCAACAAGAAGTGGCTAATAATCCAGACAACGCAAATGTAAAGCTGTTAAACGTTGTATAAAAAAAAACAGCTATGGTGTAGGTGATGATTATAATGCAAATTGTCGAAACGTTGTGTACAGTATGACCAAAAAGTACCGGTATTGGGCAACATCCCAGACCACGTCAGTGTAAATTTGTGAAACGTTGTGTACAATTACCAAACCCATGAGCACTTAACAAATAATGATGATAATGTAAATTGTAAAACATAGTTTACGATAAAACCTACAATGTGTTCTCGATGATGATAAAGTAAAACTTTGAAACATTGTATATAGTAATACCTAAAATATTTGCTACGGTATTCAATGTGTAATTTACTAAATATGATATTTCCACACGCACGTTCTTTTAATAGTTCTTCAGATGATAAACTATAATCGAAACGTTCTAAATGATAATTTTCTTGACGTTTGTAGCATTCCGAACATGAAGACAGGACTATTAAAAAGTCCGCAAACAATACTAAAACAATAAAGTTTTCAGTCTAAATAAACTAATGTCAAGAATCGGAGAAAACAAATACAGAAAATCATTAAAAATATCAAATATCAGATGGAAGTACAAATAAAATTATTGACGGTCTTACCTGGTGGAACTAACACACGGTGAGTCAATTAGAATTTACTAGTCCTAGAATTTCAAATGTCCAATAAGTTCTATTAGTCGTAGAATCAATCAAATCGCTCCCAATACTTGAATTCTATCGCGATTCACCAAATACACTTATATATTGGAAAGGAAGTCACCGACAGAACACGTGACTTGAGAGTAGGGCCGCTAAAAGCGTGTTTTCCGCCGTCTTTAAGCCGGTGTAAATTAATTGGCATTCAATAACGGTGCTATCGATTCTTCCAGCAACTCTTCTGTCGTACCTTTGGACGTGCTGACGTCATGAGTTCCAGTCGTGCACCAATGCTTAATCAGATATTGCATTATAAAGTCACGTGACTGCTGTTAATTACATTAATTAATAAGACAGCGGTGATAATTGGTCGAAATAAATGGTTTTAACCGATTAATACAACACCTAGTATTATTGAGTCTTCAGATGGAACGGCTGGCGGGCCATTGATAAACTGTTACATTGTTAGGCACTGGTAGGTGGTTGGGGGTCGTTTTGTTAGGCACGAGTGGGGGTCGAGGCTGTGTCAACATCTCGCCCTTGTTAACGATTAATGTATCGCCTGTCTCTATAATAGGTCTTCAAATGGACGAGTATTTTATTAACAGAATATTTCATTCATTGCAAACTGGAAAAAGCTAGCTCTACTTGAACTCTAAATAGAAATCCAACAAGTGAAAATATAAAGATAGCCCTAAGTACCACATCCGTGGATTTAGGTTGACTCGTAACTAGTTAACTGGGGGAGGGGGGGGGAGTAAATGTAAAAGGTTTGAAAGGTAGAGGTTTAATGGCTTCAAAGGAGACCCGTAGCCAGACTTCATATATGGAGGGGCATTACACCCTATTGCCCCCCTGTAGCCACAGGCCCTGCTTCAATGTGTTGAGCTTCGAAAACTGGGACAATGAAATGTCGATTGAAAATCTGGATATGAGAACTTTACTTGTTGGTTAGTCCAAAGTGGGAGAGAGGAGGTATACTAGTTTCCCGAAGACCGATATCATGGCCAATATTTTTCGTTTTCAAAACTTTTTCGCCATAATACCCAGTTATATCTCTGTGTAAGACTATCTTATACATGTTTAAAAATATACCACATAATTAGCTGCAAACTTCTACTGCGAAGCCTTTTATTTGTTATCATATAGCAATCAAATCACGCACATTTCATAAGAAAATATTAGAAATTAGAAGAATAAAAAGCCAAGAATTAATTGGCATGTTTTAATTTGTTTGTCTTTACTCGACACGTGTCGTTATTAACGATTAACTTGACGTCGGAACAGGTCGTCAAAACACCACAAACAACAAACAAATCAACCTTACTCGACCCTGCCACAAACATGTTTCAGAATTGTACAATAATGAAACAAAGAGGGATTTAATGGTATAAAAGAAGTGTTATGCAAAGTTTATTTCAACCTTCTAATACTAAATCAAAATCCACCAGCACACAATAATAAGCTTGAGATACCATGTACAGAAACCTAAAAGTACTTTATCTCAAACTTCTTCCGGGACACGGGCTGAAAGAGATCAGTTGTCTGAATATTGAGGAACAGCGAGTTTAACGTTCGGTTTTAATATTTTGCTCTAAAATTGATGTATTGAACACTTTTTTAACTGTGAAAATATTTTTACAATAAACCCTATAAGTTACAGAAAACAAAAATCCTTATAAGTTTTATAATTTATTAGCCTCTCCAACTCAATATACAAAATTAAATTGTATTATTATATTATTAATTCTACGTCTGAATATCGATTTCGGTTTAAAACGTATGACGTTTTTATCGCTACGGCAGTCACCGATTGGCCATGAATATTGAAAGTTGAGAAAAAGCGTTATACAGTTAAGCTGTCGACACCGGAAACTTACCAATCAACCCCTTTTAGCTTTTAAAATGCTTTTATGATTCGAGAGTATGAGTGGAAAAAATGAGGATATCTAATCGCAGGTCGCCGAGAAGTCTTGAATATCTTTCAATCGATTTAAGCAATTGATTATTACAACCAAGACGTTCGTCAATCATTCGGAATGAATTTGAATTTTACCCGTTTCCGTCCATAATTTCTATGAAAGGTCATGCAGAAGAAGCTTTAGAAGAACTCCCGTCAACCAATAAATGTTTTGTGTGATTCTTGGCAGGCGGAGAGATTATGTCGCGGAATTCGTTAACTGCCTAGAAACCATTGAATTGTCCTTTTTCATATTATTTCTATCACAGGATTCTTGGGGTACTATTTCCATTGACAAGAATCCACCTTTTCATTATGAAATACTTACTGACTTATGATTGATATACCTCTTCCTGTGATAAGTTCATATCTGCAACCAATGTTCGCCATTAAATTGTTTTTGATATCGGGTTTCGTTTTGCGATTCGGACTGTTAGTGCTTGGTTTCTTAATTAAGACGAAATCCAGAGTAACCCAAAGACAGAAATTAATATTTTGCTTGAAACCATTGTTAATCAATTTAACTATTCCATCAAATTTCCGATTTTGCTTTTAAACCGGGTAGGATGATTTTTGAACATTAAATCCATTGAGCATACTTGTCTTCATCAGCCCGATCAGGTGAATAATGAACAAGAATAATGCCATGCATTGCGCAATGAGTGTGCTTTTAAGAGTCCCATTCAGTGTGCCATGTGATTTTTTCAAACCAGAGTTTAGATAAAAAAAAATAAAAAGTGTTTCTGACGTGGTTAGCTTTGTAAAGTATGAGAGACGTCGTGGTAGAGTCATGCTTGTCAAATTCCACTTAGTGCAATGTCTAGTCCAATATACGCTTGACCAGCTTCGGATAATATTCTTCCCCTTTGACTTGGCTCTCTGAAAATCACCATCTTCTTATGTCTTAAAGGTCTTCAGTCAACTTGACATAGGTTGAGGCCTCTTCACAAGCTATTACTTCGTCTGACACTTTGACTGCAATAACCGCCTTTCTTGTATCAAGGAGTGCAGGGATTTGATTGGATTATGGTTTATTGTATCTGTCGAGGACTCTAATATGCTGCATTCGCTAACGTACAATCCAATCAAATCCCTATCATTCACAAACTTCTGTGAAACCAGAAGGTGTAAGACGATGAAGATAAGGTCAATAGCCATTTTTGACTCTATACGCTATAGGGTCACAGTCTAGTGTCCCATCCGAGCGACAATAGTGTATTTTGAAAATAGTGTCCTTTCGTTCGGATAGGACAGTTATCATTTTTTTCAAGCTTTTCATGCATTCATTGAGATTCTGAAGTATGTCCATGTTTAAATTGAAAATCAAATTTTAATTTTCTAGATAATGTATCCTGCACTTTGGGGAATTTGCACGATCTTATATTCGTTTTATGGAAGTTTTGTCGTGCATATCATTGTTTTGTCTTTCTCCCTATCTTCTCCACTTTCTTAGCTGTAAAAATATTATCATAAAGACGATAAAAAACAAACTAAGCGTATAAAAGATTGGGTGAGTTAGTCAGGAGGAATAATAAAACTGAATATCGATTAGGAGAAAAGACGCGATTCTCCCATCAAGAGAGCTAGACTTGTATTAAGTCGAAACCTTGTTACCAATTACACATCAATTTAACTCACTCAACCAGAAACTAAAAACATGTTTGCATAACAGAGAAAATAGATCAGGTACTTTATTCTCGCATGCTAATTGACTTGTATCTTTCGACTTCGATTTTTCATCGATAATTGACTTCTATTACCGTCAAACGTTTCATAATTAGCAGCGACTTGTAAACTCTTCTAGTTCGGGTCAGACAGAGTCATCAATTTATTAGGAATTTAGTTGTAGCCTATTTACAACCGTCATTGCGTCGGTCATCAAATGGTTAGAAAGATTGTTGAACTCAATTATAATTGGGGGGTAATGCTATCGATCAAGGATCCTGAAAATAGAGAGAAAAAGGTTTATTCCCCCTGTCCTGAATCGGGGAACTGTAGTCCCGCTATGTATGTAAATAGACGTATTTTACAATATAACATGTTTTGATAATTCTTTCATTCCAGTACCATCCTTATGTTGGCAAGTTTCAAATTGTTTTATAAAATCTTCTAGGACATTTAAGCATGCTGTTCGTATATATAATAGAAACTGGATAAAAAGCGATGGTCTTTTAGTGCATACATGGCTGCGCGTTGCGCACACGATACAACCACTTAAACGTTAACTTCGATATATAATGCGTTTTGGAAGGGTGAGTGATAACGTAATAATATCTATAAGGTCATTCATTTCTTTTTTTACATGATCCAGAATGGCTTTTGAAGTGCATGTTTACCTCTTTAATTTCGTGGTTTGTTGTATTTGACTTATGGTTTGTGATTTGGATAGGTACACGTGGTTCCTGCCTGTCATCTAAACGTACAATAGTTGTTGGCGTCGCGTCTAAAAGTTTGTATTAAAAGCAAACAACACCACCGGAAGTACGAAATTTGATATTGTTTAAAATTCAGTTAATTCATAATTCCACTAACAATACTGAAAAGTATAAACCCAATATAAAACATCAAACGTTGAAATTCTTGTCGATGTCACGTCACGAGGCAGATGTTATTCATGACTCTTCAACCGAAATCGATGGAGGTACAGATAGTCATCACAATGGCTTCCTCTTGTTTGAATATTCATAGAAAGATTTTCCTTCAAGAGGAATTGATGATGAAGATTTGAATTTCCGTTTGATTACTTCGAGTAATTCCTAAGATTAACCCTGCCTCCTACTCATTCATAGACAACCCTGTATAGCCTTGTACAACCAAATATAGCTTTATACAATAGCCTTGTAAACTCAATATAGCTTTATACAATAGCCTTGTACAAACAAATATAGCTTTATACGATAGCCTTGTACAAACAAATATATACAATAGCCTTGTACAAACAAATGTAGCTTTATACAATAGCCTTGTACAAACAAATATAGCTTTATACAATACCCTTGTACAAACAAATGTAGCTTTATACAATACCCTTGTACAAACAAATGTAGCTTTATACAATAGCCTTGTACAAACAGATTTAGCTTTAAATTGCTTTATACAGCCCATTACAGCTTTATGCAAAAGCGCTATACAACTCAATATAGCTTCATACAACCCTATATTCTTAATATAAACTCAAATAGCTTTATACATAAGCATACGCTTGTATGACCCAACATAACAATATACATCATAATATAGCGTTATACAACCCTAATATAGTCTTATACAACCCTAATATAGCTTTATACAACCCTCATATAGCTTTATACAACCCTAATATAGCTTTATACAACCCTAATATAGCTTTATACAACCCTAATATAGCTTTATACAACCCTAATATAGCTTTATACAACCCTAATATAGATTCATACAACCCTAATATAGCTTTATACAACCCTAATATAGCTTTATACAACCCTAATATAGCTTTATACAACCCTAATATAGCTTTATACAACCCTAATATAGATTCATACAACCCTAATATAGCTTTATACAACCCTAATATAGTCTTATACAACCCTAATATAGCTTTATACAACCCTAATATAGCTTTATACAACCCTAATATAGCTTTATACAACCCTAATATAGCTTTATACAACCCTAATATAGTCTTATACAACCCTAATATAGATTTATACAACCCTAATATAGCTTTATACAACCCTAATATAGCTTAATACAACCCTAATATAGCTTAATACAACCCCAATATAGTCTTATACAACCCTAATATAGCTTTATACAACCCTAATATAGTCTTATACAACCCTAATATAGCTTTATACAACCCTAATATAGTCTTATACAACCCTAATATAGATTTATACAACCCTAATATAGCTTTATACAACCCTAATATAGATTTATACAACCAATTATAAACTTACCAACCCTAATATAGTCTTATACAACCATATATAGCCTTATACAACCCTAATATAGATTCATACACCATAATATAGCATTATACAACCTTAATATAGATTTATACAACCCTAATATAGATTCATACACCATAATATTGAATTATACAACCCTAATATAGATTTATACAACCGTAATATAGCGTTATACAACCACATATGGCTTAATACAACCCTAATATAGATTTATACAACCAATTATAAACTTACAAACCCTGATATAGCCTTATACAACTCTAATATAGCCTAAAACAAAAACAAATATAGCTTTATACAAACCAATATAGCCTTACACAACTCTAATATAGATTTATACAATCAAATATAGCTTTATACGAATAAAAATATCTCTAGTATTACCCAACATAGCTTTATGAGCCCATTATAGCCTTATGACCCGTCGAAACAAATTTCTGTCGCGAGCTTACTAATCAAGGGAAGTAATCAAGGTTATTTTATTTAGACCACAATTAATGTAATATCTTGGCAATGAATGATGGTGTTCTTTCTCACAGATAATTGTTGGTGTTGGTACTGTTTTTAGCGGGTTTTTTTTAGCTATATCACAGACGATCAAAAAATTCTTCCGTCTCATAGCAGCATACTAGTTCATCGTTGCCCTTGCATTATTCCACTTTTAAAATATGCAGTGATCCAGACTTGAATCTTTTTGAACAACTTCAGTTTGCATCAAGAGTTACACAGTGCACTTGAGTTCAACATCCTCCACCGGAAGCCAATATAGAACAGTATAATTACAGGACTGAAAACTTAGAGTAATTCGCCCTTTTAAAGTATGGTAGTCGAGAAATTTGAACGTGGAAATTCTGATGCTAAATTTGTTGTTACTAAAACACTGTTACTTGTTGTATCTAAACACGAAGTAAAAGGTGATTCGCCATTCATTTCAATGATTTAAATAGTGCTGTTGATTCAATCTGGACAGACAGCAGGGGATAGAGTGTATTGACATCGTCTCTTCAACGTCACATATTTCTGCCGTGTTTCTCTTTAGCAAGTAAATCTCGTATAAGGGACAGAGTTCATAAATATTCATGAAGTCACGTGATTTTTAAACCCTCCAATCAGCACCCTTGTACGTAACCATTGCACGGTATGTATTGTTAGTATTTGAAATGATCCACGTCTGATCTGTTTATTGATAAGAAGTCCTGGCTTAAACGGCATTGCTAAAAACCAGGTCATTTGAAAACTATACGACTTTTTTCCTTTAAACGAAGACAGTACGTACATTAAAAAGAGGGTGAAACTACTTGACCTTATGGTTGAGAAAACTTTAGTCTCTGACTCATTACTAGCGGAAAGACAGCCAGATGAAGTTTTCCGATTTTGAAATGATTTAATGTTCGAATTAGTGTCAATTGTGTTGCGTGTATCAGAAGGTAAGAGGGCTCATTTCTTTGGGATTTTAATCAAACAGAAATGGAGTTTTACGTCGTACCTATCTGCTAGTTATTTGAACTAATGAAGGTCTAATACGATTTACTGTGTGCAAAGAGGGAATAATTGGATCATGTTTTAAGATATATCTAGATAGGGAAACATGTCCCACCTGTCTGGAAACCCATCACGTTTATTGGAGAAATTACTAGATGAAGATTTGTCAACGGGATGATGGCATCTTACCTTTTAGATACTCTTGATTTATTACTGATTGAAGTCAAATACCAGCAACTGGTAACTTTGGAGATCCCCTGGGGTTTGTTGTCAGTTATAACCTAACGTAAGATCCCAATAAAACACAGTCAGGTTCGTTCAGGTATTTGGAACAACTATTAATTTTCGGCTTTTCAACTTTAGTTTTATCCATTGTGCAAATTTGGACTAAAATATTCAAATTGAAAACGACGGTCTTTTGTAAAAGTGCTTCATTATTTTGAAGGTACATGTTTAAAGGTGAATGGGATATATTTCTAGTTTGAATGTACTAACAGTGGCGTACCTCTGTATGGAACAATGAAGATCTCTGTATTACTATGGACTATTTTACCAACATTAATTCTAGCTGGATTTAACAATGTTTTAGGTATGTGATTTATTCATCTCTTTTCAATTATAAATATACTGAAATAGGCTGCTACCTTGTTAATTTAAAAGGGTTTGGTTGTCCTTTGCTTGTGAATGTGTGAAACTTGAACAATTTACACCATTCTGATGATTTTCTAGTTTTTGTATGTATAAAACTGACATTTTAAGCTTTATTTTACAACAATCTGATTTCTTGTGTGACGCTTGTAGGAGAATTAGATTCTTGGACTGTTATCGGCCTTCTAACGTATAGATTATGACATAATATTGGTAATAACCTCACGTGTTACTGTTAATAAAGCCTAGATGAGAGGACAGTTCAACATCCACCACACATTCCATTGAATTATTGTAGAACTTTGCGCCAGATGTTGATGTTCAAAATTTTTGCACCTACATTACATTAGACTTAGACGACTAAAACTCTAAAACTCCGTATAATTTGACTCAGATAATTTAAGACTGATAGTGAAAACAAGCTAATTAAGGAATTATAAGTAAATAAAACATGTTATTCTTAAGTGTGAGTTGACAGGTGAACTCCCCGCCATGGTAAACAATGTAGAGTTGCATCTCGCTGTTCAATTAAACTGTTTACTTTAGTGTACACTGCTTGATGAATTGTCTTGAATGTAACAGAACGTAGAGAGGGTTGTAAATCCATTTCGACCACAGATATCAATAAAATGAAATGAAATGAATGGAGTTTTACGTCCTACTTTTCTGCACCATGTGGGCTAATGAGGACAGGCAACGCCATGCAGGGTAAATGTGCAATGAGGGAAATTTTGCCAGGACACCGGTATTAGCCTACACTTTTTCGATTTCCAACTGTCGAAGGATCTTTAACGTGCGCAGCCTGTAGCACACGGGGCCTCCTTTATTGTCTAGTCCAAACGACAAGACGCTTTTTCCATGTCAGTCCCTCTTACCTGCATCGCTGACAGGGAGGGAACCGAATGAATCTAGAGACCACAGATATAAGCGAGTTGGACAAGGCCCTAGATAGTTTCTTAGGGCAACTTTTGAGAATTAAAAATTTGAAAAATGTCTACCACGTAATTGATTCAAATTCAGTGTCGTAAAACTGTTTGTTATCAGAAAACTCGTTTAAGTTTAGTAATATGAAACAGAAACCTTAATGTTTAGGAAACGTGCAAAGATGAGGATAAATTTTAACTATCCTATTCGATTTTCATAAGACCAAGGAGGACACTACATCACCGACGGCAATAACAATTTATGTGCGTTCTTCTAAAATTGAATTCGTTGTAGGTAGTGAAAAGGAAAGATTCGCAAGAGCTATCGGTGGAAGACCGATATCAAGGGGACGCTACCCATGGTTAGTTTTACTACGTGCCACAATTGTTACACATAAACTTTTTGGTATTATACCAATACGACATAAACATATTTATTGTGGTGGATCAGTTCTGAATGACAGGTGGATCGTCACTGCTGCCCATTGTTTTAAAGAAGAGGGGTGAGTAAGCATGTCGTTCTATATCTGAGGGTAGGTGAGCATGTCCTACCTGGAGACACCGCGAGGGTAAGGCGGTTAGAATGCAGCCAGATAAGATAACATTTACCGCCTACAGAATCATCGACGTTTTTAGAAAAGACAGTGTTCTATAATACCACCAGATACATAGACATGCTTTTACAGACTAGAAGGTAACATGTACCGCCTGGAATCATCGACATTTTAAAAAAAAAGATCATGTTTTAAGATATATATCTAGATAGGCAAGATGTCCCACCTAGCTGGAAAGCCATCACGTTTATTGGACAAATTACCAGATTTGGATATAATCTTGTGTACCAGCATAGTCACCATCCTTTCACTAGCTCAACTATCACAGAGATTGGAAGAAACAAGTCCTCACACCTTGTTGAGTCACTGCAGCTTATTGGTGTGTACTAAATCCCGACTCCAAGGCGACCTTCCTTCTGATGGCTTTACAATTACTGGTCTAAAACTACGCTGAGCTAAAATTTTGATTTTGATTTATTACAGAAGTGAGGCTAGACGAATCCAAAGATGGAAAGTAAGATTAGCAACATCTAATTTAAGGGTGAGAATTATTCATTCGCAAGCTTTATTTCTTTTGTACCTACGTTTTTTTTAGCTACTGTGGTACCCTGTTTTTTTTAGTACTTTGGTTACTCACAATCTTCATTTTGGCTCTTGCCAATATGGTTTTTGACAACACTAATTTGAGCTATTTGCCATCATTTGATTGTTTTAACAGTTATGGCATTCCTGACAACTGAAAATCTTAATTTTTGCTATTTGCCATCCTGATTTTTGTTTCTGGAAATCTTGATTTTTGTTTCTGGAAATCTTGATTTTTGTTTCTGGAAATCTTGATTTAGACGACCAGAGACATTAACTTATTCTACTGGTACCCAGTTTTTGTTGGTTCTTACCACATTGTTTATTTGCCTAGCTAACTCTGTATCTGACGAGTCGGGAGAAATAAGGCGACATTCGGCACCGATGGCAATGTCAGTTGAGACAAAAAGCAATTGAATTCATTATCCCAATAAAACAAACATAAACCTTTTTGATTTTACAGATGGACCCTTTAGAAAGAGTTCGCCATGTGTTGGGTCAGCTATTTGATCGTTCAGATTGGGTGCAATGGGAGATAACTGCTGATAGACTTGTAGTTCATCCAGAGTATGATTCTGAAGGTAATAGTACTGACTTATTTTTAAATGTACACTGGCGATTAGTCCGAAATATCTACCTCTATTCCAGTCTCTGATGGATATTTTGAAAGTTATCGCCTGGAGTAACTGATCATCTTAAAAATAGCTATCAGAGGTTGAATTTTTTGGACTAATCGCCAGAGGTGTCGGTGTAACTGGCGATGGGAGGCTTAAATCTTACCTGATCAATATACAATCACAAACATACTCGATATTAAAAAAGGAAATATATTATTGAACATATGAAAAAAAATGTATTCAAATAATGAACGAATATTTCTTGGATGTATGAATGAAAACTCTTCCTAACCCTAGCCCTGACTCTAACAATATATGAGCGAAATCATAGATTTCGTGAGAAAGAAAACTTACTAGCCATTTTATACGTATATGGATTTACTCTGAGAGGATCAAAAACATATTGCATGCTTCATACATTCATTCATTCATTCATTAGTCCATTCATTCATTTATTCACTAAAACATTCATTTATTCCTTCATTCATTAGTCCATTCATTCATTCGTGCATTCATATATTCATCATTAATTCATTCATTTATTTATTCATCCATTTATTATTTACTCGTTCATTCATTTTGAGGTACCATTTATCATCTATTTCAGATTCATGGAAGAATGACATAGCTCTTGTTCATCTGAAGCGACCAGTGCCCTCTGGTGACGACTATTCCCCCATAAGACGAATAAATCTACCAGACCAGGGAGATAACTCTTTTCCAACTGTTGGACAGAATTGTGTAACTCAAGGATGGGGATGTACCTCTCAAGGTGAAGCATTTTTGTGTTTTTTTGGTATTTTAAAGGAATAAAGAGGCCTAGTGATTGTCTTACTAGCCTCCCCTATGAGAATACATATTTACTTCCCTTTCTATCCAATTTTTGATTTCAGGTGACGGACCATCATCTACTGCCCGTCTATTAAGACTACCTATTTATAGTAACGACCAGTGTCGAGATCAGTATCATATGATAAATATGGATAATAGAGTCTGTGCTGGGTATAGAAATGGGGGTGTCGGTGTCTGTGCAGTAAGTGATATATGGATTAACTTATTTCTTATCAGAAAATAACCCACTTTATCATCCAATCAGCATTGGCTAAATTCTTCAATTAAGTGGATACTTTTTATTAAATACGATTTTATCAATCACGTGATATATTGACTGACAGCTGGGACTTGTTTATAAGTCTGCGGCAGTCGATATTCGCCACTTCGATATCAAGTCTGAAACTAGCTGACTCATACCTAGTCTCTAATAGATATTATACTATTCTGAAACTTACTGACTCTTACCTAGCCTCTGATAGTTATTATACTAGTCTGAAACTTGCTGACTCTTACCTAATCTCTGATAGTCATTATACTAGTCTGAAACTTACTAACTCTTACCTAGTCTCTGATAGTTATTATACTAGTCTGAAACTAGCTGACTCTTACCTTATCTCTGATAGTTATTATACTAGTCTGAAACTAGCTGACTCTTACGTAGTTTCTGATAGTTATTATACTAGTCTGAAACTTGCTGACTCTTACCTTATCTCTGATAGTTATTATACTAGTCTGAAACTAGCTGACTCTTACCTAATCTCTGATAGTTATTATACTAGTTTGAAACTTGCTAACTCTTACCTAGTCTCTGATAGTCATTATACTAGTCTGAAACTTACTGACTCTTACCTAATCTCTGATAGTTATTATACTAGTCTGAAACTTGCTGACTCTTACCTAATCTCTGATAGTTATTATACTAGTCTGAAACTTGCTGACTCTTACCTAATCTCGGATAGTTATTATACTAGTCTGAAACTTACTGACTCTTACCTAGTTTCTAATAGTTATTATACTAGTCTGAAACTTGCTAACTCTTACCTAGTCTCTGATAGTTATTATACTAGTCTGAAACTTGCTGACTCTTACCTAGTCTCTGATAGTTATTATACTTGAATGACCTATTTCTCAAATTTACCCATATGTCAACCATTCGTTAACCAGTTCGTTCGTTCGTGTTTTCATTTATCCATCATATACATATTCGTGCATTCATTCATTCCAGGGCGACAGTGGCAGTCCGTTGGTTTGTGATAAAGACGGCGAGTCTGTTTTGGTTGGCGTGGTATCTTTCACAAGTCGTAACGAACCTAGCCGATACCCAGCGGTGTCAACCAGAGTATCGCAATATGTAGATTGGATTCATTCGGTCATAAATTGATAAATCAAATTCATGTGTGTGTGTGTTCTTATTCTAGTATTTAGTCTGTCAATGCAGGCTTGGGAAATTTGAAATCTAGCGTGCACGTGTGACAAATAAAACTTAAAAACAATAAAAAAAAAGAGATTTATTGCTGTAACTGATTGGGCTTATGAAGTTGACCAACGCCATGCAGTGCACAGTAATGAAAAGTTTGCTTGGACAACAGCATTAGCCTACTCAATTACATCTTAACATTCACAATGTTATTACGAACGGGAAACACGAAACGATTTGATTGAATTATACGTTACCGAATTACACGCTAGGCCAAATTGTTTACAGTCTTTTTTTCGTGGCTCTGATTTGCTGTAGACGGTAACGTACAATCCAATCGCATTTATCAATTTTACAATCTTCCCTAATACAATAAAGGTAGCCATTGCAGTCAAGATATAAGACACAGTTCGTTATAGCTTGATATCGTGAAGATGGAGTGATGTCGCTGCAAATACAAACTTCCTTCTTACAAGAAGGGTGGCTATTGCAGTCAAGGTATAAGACGAAGTTCGTAATGTCTTGACATTGTGACGATGATCCAAGTCTAGTCTACAGATGTCCAAAGTGGCATCTGACAATTGAAGCAAATATCATCTAATCTTATCGAACTATACATTCAAAAAGTACAATATGGCAAGTAATTATTAGACCATCAGCTCAACTCTAGATCGATGTTTGAACGATATATAATTATTCATATTCTATACGCTATTTTATATCATATATGTTTACAATGTTAATTAATGTCTGGTATTTGCTTGCAATATTCCCGTCAAATCACCTGTAAATAACACAGATAATTCAGCTAGGAAACATCTGATGAATGTATTCCCTCAACTCACCTGTAAATGGGTGTTCAGCTAGAAAATATTTTAATTGTAGACCCAGCTGTAAATGGTGGCTTTTGGAAAGTTTTAGCCCGTCGAGACAAATGGGCCAATCGGGGGCCTTTTTTAAAATTTGTTGTACCAAGAATAATTGTAAAGAAAGTTTTTATTGAAATTCAACAGAATATCAAGTTTCAATATAAACTCATTCAAAAGTTGAATACCACGACCGTGAAGGCTGAGAGTACAAAATCAAAAACAAACAAAAAACAAGTTGGAGCATTCATGTATCAAATTACAGTTTTACTCTACGAAATATTGCCGAAATCCTGTTCCATTAAGCTTCATGTATTCCCGCCTGTATCACACAGCATTGTGTAGGCGTTTTGATGTTTCATTAGCGCTCTAAATATTGCTTCTTCCAGCGTCTTCGGCCCTTCAAGATTTGCCTCGGGGAGACATCTGTATATTTGCACTCTCTCCCGCATTTTTTAAATAAGCCTTGGTCAATAACCGAAGCTTGTTACTTGTTAGGCCTATTTCTTAAAAATGATATTGTTTGTAATTTGTTTAACCAACCAAGTAAACCTGTATCGCATTACAAAAATATAAAGACGCGTTTATACCAAATAAAATTAGACTAGAAAATATCAGAATTATTTTAAAGGGAGAGATGTGCCATTTTTTTGACAAATCATACTTTATATAGATACAGCTTTATGGAACAACAATCACTACAGGTTAAAGTTTTTATGCAACGTTTCGACGTGTTTTTCCCCGTCGTTCTCAGACACATAATGACAAGTAGTGATGGGCAAACTATATATATATATTAATGCTTATTATTAAGAACATGCAAGAGATAAATGGTTTATTCATACATTACATTAAAATTTAACAGGTACAATAAGATCATAATTTAGTCTGAGAAAAGGGGATTTTTAGCTAAGCCAATCAGTTATAGTGTTCATAGCTCATCGTCGAAGTTTGAGCCTTCAAATTCATGTGTGTCCAGAATTATAAGCATTTGAAAGATACTCTGTGATATATAGAAAAGACATATTATACAGAAATAGTGAGTAAAATTCCTAGTTTGGGGCTTTTATAAAGGAATTATGTGATTTTTGTACATTTCTAGTACTTCTGAAGATTATTAACATAGGCTATATATTTAACTTTTTTTTCCAAACGAACCGCACACTATACCAATTCTATATATGACAAAAGAGTCTAAAAGCTTGGTCACTAAGCAGATTTCATTTTTACACTTTCGTCACTGTCGTATTCAATGTGGATTTGTTCTAGTTCGAAACTCCTTACCTGATAACCAAGAGTAAGATACAAGATATCTATATTTTTCCTAGTCTCCGGTAGAACAAAATAAATGGCAGATTAATTTGATATGAAATTCATCGTTGTGTCATGTATTTGCTTGGATTTAATTCGTCCTCCATGAAAAAACATGCAAATAGTCCCAGACGCTCCGTGATAAGTCATTTTATTTAATAAGGCAATGCCACCAAATCTAAAAAGATGTCCATTTGAAACCCTCAAGAGCGACAAGGGGAATTTCTACTGATTTACAAATAGAATTAAACGTTACAGTCGGTCCAGAGTAACTTTAAGTTTAGCATTACATTATTCATTTTTTCAATATATTTGAGATGATTACAAATTTAATCAAACGTTAATGTGATAAGAATAGAATTATATAAGTCTCATTTTATTTGGTGAACTGATTGGTGTTTAAAAAAATGTTTCTCTAAAATAAAGCGAATTCTATTTCATTTCACTATTCCATTAAGGTGTGAAAAGAAGGCGAATTCCATTTCATTTCACTATTCCAATAAGGTGTGAAAAGAAGGCAAATTCCATTTCATTTCACTATTCCAATAAGGTGTGAAAAGAAGGCGAATTCCATTTCATTTCACTATTCCAATAAGATGTGAAAAGAAGGCGAATTCCATTTCATTTCACTATTCCAATAAGTTGTGAAAAGAAAGCGAATTCCATTTCATTTCACTATTCCAATAAGGTGTGAAAATAAGGCGAATTCCACTATTCCAATAAGGTGTGAAAAGAAAGCGAATTCCATTTCATTTCACTATTCCAATAAGGTGTGAAAAGAAGGCGAATTCCATTTCATTTCACTATTCCAATAAAGTGTGAAAAGAGGGCGAATTCCATTTCATTTCACTATTCCAATAAAGTGTGAAAAGAAGGCTATGAAAATTCAATGCCCAAATCAATGAAATGTCGGTTGTGCATCTTTAAAACTAAAAGTCTATGTTATTTCACACATCGACTAACAAATAGAACAGATCGTGGAATCTTACATAATTTGGTTGCTAGAATTCATAATATAGTTTATAATATAGATACTAATATATAACATGTATATCTAGAACGAAATTATCTAAATTAATAGTAAAGTTGTTTCAGCGTATCGGGGACACTGATTTGCACCACTTCACTTCAGTGGTTCCTGCAATTCCAATAAATTGAAGTGTTTAATGACGCCACCTCCGTGAAATTTGCTTCACCTGCGGTTGTGACGTCATAAAACACTTAGTTTTAGAACAACAGACGTAAGATTGAAAATTGGAATGGCGCAAATTGATGCCATCAATGTCCACGATACACATTCAAAATTTAGAAAACCTCTTTACCATTCCTTTTATAAGCGAATATGAGGTTATAGAGCAGGAGACGGGTTGACGTACCAGCTTATTAACAGGAAACAGACTCTATTTCTTACAGTTAATGAACATTTCTTAAACATCTAAGGTAGGACTACTTATTTATAACATTTAGTTTAAATCAAAGGGCCTTATTCTCATTTCTTAACTAAATAAATATGATTGGATAATAAAACTAAATCTAAAATCAATTTCAGAATGTATTGACCAATCAAATGAAAATAATTTTAAAGGTATATTACCTCTTACGATGACTAAAAATAGTCATTTTTAAACTTGGCTAAAACTAGGCTTTGTTCATAAGTGAACTTATCTAGTGTCATAACATGACAACAGAATCCGTCTTTCAAACTGATCCATAATACTAAGTACTAATTCATTAAACTAAATAATAATTTACTGAACAGTGATATAGTAATCGATGTAACAGATCAACCTTTAAAGAAATACTACCTCTCAGAATGGACATACAGTCTCAAACCTGGTCAACACGTGTATATATCAGTTAGACTTACCAGGTGGCATAACAAAGAATGAAAAGACGATATATCCATTAAACTAAATAATAATTGAAACACACTTCTTAGCATATTTCAAGATTACAAAGTGAATGAATTGCTACTTAGTTTTTTTGGGTTTATTAAAATATAAAGTTATGACACTAGGTAAGTCCACTGATGAACAAAGATTCATTTTAACCAAGTTTTAAAATTTCAATTTTTTGGTCATCCTAAGAGGTAGTATACCTTTAACTACCGCTCTATATAATTGATGCGTATTTAAAGATCAACTTTATTAATGAGAATAGGAAGCTGTTGTCGACTTTCTAGTCTTTTTTGTACCGGGTGACTTGTTCATTTTCATATTTAAACAATTCTGTCAGATTACCGACTCCAGTGGATCTTTTTATTCCAGAAAAACTTGTATGTTTACAATAGAACCTTTCCTAGGTCAGTGATTTCGGTCTACCAGAAAAAAACCTGATCATACACTGATACACGTTAAAGAGACGGATTTCCCTGTAGTTAGTGACGTGGTGGAGCAGGTGCCCGACAAAAGGATTCACAGTTAAATAGTAAAGCTGTGCTGTCAAGATGGCTAATTTAGAGCTAGACCCAAAGTAAGTAACTTTTATCTTATTTTAGTATCAGTTTTGTAAACTCTGGAAAATGTTGAAAGTTGACAACCTGCGGCATAATGGAGTATTGAGTTCACCCACCACCACCCAATAATGATTGGAATTAATATGTATAACAATGTATAGGTGTCATGGTCCTTGTAGTCAGCATACGTGTATACAGTACAATGATATAAAAAGATATAATGATTACAGATATAATACAGATATATAATGACACATGCAGAATATACAAAATAACAATGTATAGGTGTCATGGTCCTTTGTAGGCAGCATACGTGTATACAGTACAATGATATGAAAAGATATAATGTATCATAGATATAATACAGATATATAATGACACATGCAAAATAGACAAAATAACAATGTACTTAATATATAAAACATTGTACAGGTGTCATGGTCTTTTGTTACGTTCATCAAAAGCAAAAAAAAAAAAAAAAAAAAAAAACACAAGAGATGTATTTTGCTATAAAGGGAGATGGGTCTAATATTATCTGAAGGGATAAATATAAATTTGTAAATCAAGAAATATGGGTGTTAAATATTTCTCTGGGAGCTGACAGTATTTAACACATACTAGTAGAAAATGATGGTCATCTTCAACGTTATTACGATCACAGTGTTGAAATATCTGTCTCGACCAATATTAGTAAAAGTTTTTTTTATATTTAGGATATTTTATAGAGAAAATTAAGGAGCAGAAGTATATTTCAATATTTAAACCTAATAAATCTATAAAATGATAACGTCACACTTAAAACAGAAAAACAATCTATGTAAATAAATAGAGACCCTAAATCTTTTATTTTGACCTCAATTGTTTGAATTTTTTATAGCAGACAAATGACCTACTGGTACTGACGCGTGTCATCTTGATCTTCGTTTCACAAATATTTAGGGAGAGGGTCATTGGGTCATGGTCTCCTTCGCGGGTCTGTGATAGGTCTTATTTTGAAGTGAGACGAAAGATCTCCAAATGCTCAAAATTCATCTCAAGCCATCTGGAATCGACTGGCATTTGGTACTGCAGGCCTCGCATCCAGGAGACAGCTCTCATTTTCGCCCCCATCTCAGTCAGTTTCAAAATCGGTCCTGGGTCGTTTTGTTTCTTCTCTTTTCCTATCAATCACGGTTGGAATTTTTTTTTCACGTGAAAAGAATAATAGTGTTTGTACTACATGTATAATTTTCTGAAGGATTGGAAGTAAAGTTGAATTTAAATCCCGATTCTCGGTTAGTTGTATCAAAATCTAAAATCTATAATATAAGCAAGATCAGTATTCATATCCATATATCTAATCGCACAAAGAACTTCAGACTGACTTAAAACATAAAATATTGGAAACTTTTAGTTAGACTTTGATATAACATTTGGACTTCCTGTTAGATTGAACTTTGAATGGCTGGGTCTCAATAAATTAACCAAGTGCTAACGACCAAACCGCAAAACAAAACACGAAATCCGTAACAACATATTGGCAAAACACTGGTTGAGGCTTATAAACTTTTCACATGAGGAAGTATGTCATAATAAAAATTATTGTCAGGTGTCTGGTGTCTAGAATGACTGCAAATGACTAACTGTCCGTAGTATTAATATCTGTAACACGCATGAGTTTGTTTTATTCCACTAGGTCATACAAAACGATAAACACAGATGATAAAATATAAAACAATTAACAAGCTCATTAACACTCAGAGACCAAATAATGAAAATCGAAGAAAAAGAGCCCAAAAAGTTAATGTAACACACAAAATAGCTTCCAGCTAGGTAGTTGTTGATAATTGACAAGTTAATGTCTGCTTCGAGCTAACTGAAATCACAAACTAGGTAGTTGGTAGATGACAAGTTAACGTCTCTTCCAGCTATCTGATATTACAGACTAGGTAGTTGTTGGTAGATGACAAGTTAATGTCCGCTTCAAGCTATCTGATATCACAAACTAGGTAGTTGTTGGTAGATGGCAAGTTAATATCTGCTTCGAGCTAACTGAAATCACAAACTAGGTAGTTGTTGGTAGATGACAAGTTAACGTAATCTTCCAGCTAACTGATATCACAGACTAGGTAGTTGTTGGTAGTTGACAAGTTAATGTCCGCTTCCAGCTAACTGATATCACAGACTAGGTAGTTGTTGGTAGATGACAAGTTAATGTCCGCTTCCAGCTAACTGATATCACTGACTAGGTAGTTGTTGGTAGTTGACAAGTTAATGTCCGCTTCCAGCTATCTGATATCACAGACTAGGTAGTTGTTGGTAGATGACAAGTTAATGTCCGCTTCCAGCTAACTGATATCACTGACTAGGTAGTTGTTGGTAGTTGACAAGTTAATATCTGCTTCGAGCTAACTGATATCACAAACTAGGTAGTTGTTGGTAGATGACAAGTTAACGTCTGCTTCCAGCTAACTGATATCACAGACTAGGTAGTTGGAGGAAGATGGCAAGTTAATATTTGCTTCGAGCTAACTGATATCACTGACTAGGTAGTTGTTGGTAGATGACAAGTTAACGTCCGCTTCCAGCTAACTGATATCACAGACTAGGTAGTTGTTGGTAGATGACAAGTTAATGTCTGCTTCCAGCTAGCTGATATCACAGACTAGGTAGTTGTTGGTAGATGACAAGTTAACGTCCGCTTCCAGCTAGCTGATATCACAGACTAGGTAGTTGTTGGTAGATGACAAGTTAACGTCTGCTTCCAGCTAGCTGATATCACAGACTAGGTAGTTGTTGGTAGATGACAAGTTAATGTCTGCTTCCAGCTAGCTGATATCACAGACTAGGTAGTTGTTGGTAGATGACAAGTTAACGTAATCTTCCAGCTAACTGATATCACAGACTAGGTAGTTGTTGGTAGCTGACAAGTTAACGTCCGCTTCCAGCTAACTGATATCACAGACTAGGTAGTTGGAGGAAGATGGCAAGTTAATATCTGCTTCGAGCTAACTGATATCACAGACAAGGTAGTTGTTGGTAGATGACAAGTTAACGTAATCTTCCAGCTAACTGATATCACAGACAAGGTAGTTGTTGGTAGATGACAAGCTAACGTAATCTTCCAGCTAACTGATATCACAGACTAGGTAGTTGTTGGTAGTTGACAAGTTAATGTCCGCTTCCAGCTAACTGATATCACAGACTAGGTAGTTGTTGGTAGATGACAAGTTAACGTAATCTTCCAGCTAACTGATATCACAGACTAGGTAGTTGTTGGTAGTTGACAAGTTAATGTCCGCTTCCAGCTAACTGATATCACAGACTAGGTAGTTGTTGGTAGATGACAAGCTAACTGATATCACAGACTAGGTAGTTGTTGGTAGATGACAAGTGAACGTAATCTTCCAGCTAACTGATATCACAGACTAGGTAGTTGTTGGTAGATGACAAGTTAATGTCTGTTCAAGCTAACTGATATCACAGACTAGGTAGTTGTTGGTAGTGGACAAGTTAATGTCTGCTTCCAGCTAGCTGATATCACAGACTAGGTAGTTGTTGGTAGATGACAAGTTAATGTCCGCTTCCAGTAAACTGATATCACAGACTAGGTAGTTGTTGGTGGATGACAAGTTAACGTCCTCTTCCAGCTAACTATTATTACAGACTTGGTACTTGTTGGTGATGACATGTTAACGTCTGCTTCCAGCTATCTGATATCACAAACTAGGTAGTTGTTGGTAGATGGCAAGTTAACGTCTTACTCCAGCTAACTGATATCACAAACTAGGTAGTTGTTGGTAGATGGCAAGTTAACGTCTGCTTCCAGCTAACTGATATTACAGACTAGGTAGTTGTTGGTAGATGACAAGTTAACGTCCTCTTCCAGCTAACTATTATTACAGACTTGGTACTTGTTGGTGATGACATGTTAACGTCTGCTTCCAGCTATCTGATATCACAAACTAGGTAGTTGTTGGTAGATGACAAGTTAATGTCCGCTTTCAGCTAACTGATATCACAAACTAGGTAGTTGTTGGTAGATGACAAGTTAATATCCCCTTCCAGTAAACTGATATCACAGACTAGGTAGTTGTTGGTAGATGATAAGTTAATGTCCGCTTCCAGCTAACTGGGTAGTTGTTGATAGTCGTAGTAGTTGATAGAAAGTTTTAATATAATTCACTATCTATTTCATAGCTGCGATGAGGACTGCCAATGGCTGGAACACATGGAAGCCCAGTTTAAGAAAATAGCAGGAGAAGACAATAAGATAGATTTAAAGGAATTTAAAGGGGCGTTGAAGATCAAAGAGGTCAGTGGAAGTTACAATTTACATCATTTCTTTTTTAAATGGCAGTAAAATGTAAAAAGTGATACATGTATTTACTTTTATTCAAATCAATCCTCACAATGTGAAACTATTCGTCTTATACCTTGACTGCAATAGCCATATTTCTTGTATCACGGAATGCAGTGATTGGATTGGAATGTATGTCAGCGAAACAGCCAATCATAGAGCTCGACAGAAAGACTGTACACCATAATGTTTACAGTCTTTATGTAAAGGCCCCCGACTGGCTGTATTCTCTATCCTACAATCCCATCAAATTGCTACATTCAGTAATACAACAAGGTGGCTATTGCAGTCAAGGTATAAAACGCAGTTCGTAATAGCTTGACACTGTGAAGATGATGAGATGTATTATAAGCGAAGTAGTCCTTCATTAAACGATTTGTTCTCACTGTTCGTTTATAATTTTCAAATATTTTTGATGTTTCAGTCATTCTTTGCAACTCGATTTTTTGAACTATTTGATAACGACAAGAGTGGGGCGATTGATTTGGAAGAACTTATGCGAGGTCTAAGATTAGTCATCAAGGGAGACTATATCAGTAAACTGAAATTTCTCTTCGACGTTTATGATGCTGATGGTAAGGAATTTATCTTAAACATAGTAAATATTCAATTTAAAGATTTTACTTAGCGAATTCAGAATGCCAGAGCCATCTAGTTTTTCTGTCCGGGGCTATGATTGACTGTATTCGCTGGCGTACAATCCAATCGAATAACTGCATTTACAAACTCTATATACGCGAAAAGTGGCATTGCAGTCAATGTATAAGACGCCGTTTGTAAACGCTTGGCATTGTGAAGATATTTTCTCTCTTAAGGAAATGGTTCGATTGATGAAGCTGAGTTAAGAACAGTGATTCAGTCCTGTGTCGACGAGAGTTCACTTAGTGTCAGCGAGGCAGACATGAATAAACTCATTTCGGTCATGTTCCAATCGACCGATGAGGATAAGAGTGGTCTCATTAGTTTTGACGAACTTAAGACTGAGCTGGACAAACATCCCGGTGTTATGGAAAATTTAACAATAAGGTGAGTCGAAATCTGATTTAAAATATTCTTTAATATTACTATAATTGCATTAAATAACGGACATTAGTAAGCCTATACTACTCCTGACTGTACACGTTTCAACAATTTACATTGACAACATCAGTTTATATGGTGTCCTACTCGTCGGATTTATGGTACCCAAAGTTTCAACAATTTAGTTTTCATTGTCATCATTTAGTCCTTGTAAGACATTTAGAAGTATCACAGCAAATTAAGAAACAACAGTTTTTATGGATATAGACTTCTATTTATTATTAGAAGTCTATATCCATAAAAACTGTTGTTTCTTAATTGTCATCATTTGTTTATATGGAGTTTTATTGTACACAACGTTTCAACAATTTACATCGTAATCATGTATGAATTTTGGCTTGTTTAAATTGATCACATGGAAATTGATCACGTGCTTTATATCTTCCAGTGCTGCTCATTGGTTGAGGCCTCCAAAACCGAAAAAGAACACAAGAGCGTGCCGATATTTTACGCTGAAATACTGGAGAAATAATCGAAAGGAAGGGGTTTTATTTCTTCTGTATTTCTTCATCAATATATGTTTATTTGCTCTCAACTGTTTTCTATATCGTAAATCAAATGTGTACATCATCATTGCTCGAGGCTGCGGCATGTGTTTGAATTTCAACTGTGCTTTTATATTAATGACTATGCTACGAAAGACCATCACATATATAAGAACGTTTAAAAACTTACATTTTCTTCCCCTTGATCAACATATAGAGATGCACAAATTAACTGGTATTATGATTGCGGTGTTTACTGTTATTCATACCTTGGCTCACATTGGCAACGCAGGTAAAACTTTTATCTTAGGAATGAGTCACCGGAAAGAAAATCTTCAAACGAAGGTAAAAGGGATGAGTTTTGTGGGCTACAGTTATAATTTAGGGCTCTTCAGCTTTTGATTTCAACTCAGCATTATATCTCTTAAATAGTCCCCGCATATAGTTTGACCAATTTGTTCCTGAGAATGGAATGTGTAATTATGATTTTCTCCATGTTATTTTGTTTTTTCTGAATAGTTGTGGTAGCTGAAGATTTTGGAGTGACAGTCTGGGAGTTCATATTTACTACAAAAGCAAACATTGGCTGGGTTCTAGGGTTCGCACCCCTGTCCGGTGTTATATTAGATGTTATATTAATTGTGATGATAATCTGCTCCATGCCATTTATTAGACGGTCTGGGCATTTTCAAGTAAGGAATATTAGCTTAGTGTTCTTCTTCTTTATTAGCTCTATGGTAGGGTGCAAAACTTCATTTTATTTACATTTCATGACTTCACATCACCCGTACCTCTAGTTTTTTCTCCAGATATTCTGTCCGACTCGCATACTGGCTAGGTACCAGATCCCAGATCCCAGTATTCATTCCTATCTCTGATGATTAGGACATTCAATGTATGATCTCTGTTTGTAGGTATTCTACTGGACTCACATTCTGTACGTACCATTCTGGATCCTGTGCATTCTCCACGCTACAAATTTCTGGTACTGGTTCATAATTCCCGGAATTATATTTATAATTGAGTCTTTGAATCGATCCAAATACATCAAAAAGGCGGCCTATGGTGCGACGTATATAACCAATGTGTATCTTCTACCATATAGGGTAAGAACAGCTGACCAATATCTAAGTATTTTATCCTATTTGATCAGGGGAGATAACAATGTATTAAGCAAATAATTGTTGGAGAGTGTAGGAATGAAAGGAATTGAAAGAGATTTTGTAGCCTATGTGTATTGGGTGCATATATAGCTCCTAACGGTGCCCTGACAATTTCTCACCCCCTTATGTGGTTTCTGTAATATTATAAAAACAGATTATGTCCAATACTACGAATGCCAGTTCGGGTAGCTCAACCTCAGCATCCTCCAGTCATGCCTTTAGAATAGCTCCATTTCCCATTTTCTATCCAACGGCCTGGGTGTTAGCCAGTCTCGGTCAGACCATGGCGATCATTTGTCTTGAATGGTATTTACTATTGTATTCTTTGTAATGTCAATCAATTTTGTAGGTCATCCATTTAGTGATATCTCGACCTCCAAAATGGAGATACCGACCTGGAGATTATGTGTTTATTCAGATACCGGCTATAGCCAAATATGAATGGCATCCTTTTACTATCAGCAGCGCACCTGAACAGGAAGGTAACTTTGAATACAAATCAGAGCAACTCAGTCCTTGACGGGTGCAGTTCATTGTCCGGAGAAAGCTTAGTATCCTCACGGGCACCTGTCTGTGTCTATAGCCATTCCATGGTTACCTTATTAACTGTCACAATATTTGATGTGGAAAGATGCAAAGTAATGTCAGATTTCACACTATGATTGGAATATTGAGTTGTTGTTTTTTTCAGACAACTATTTCCCCAATTTGAAAGGTTATGTCATACCTCTTTAAAAGTAGATCAGTTGGTCGTAAAACTCCATTCTAATTCATTATCGCTATCAACAGAACAACAATCAGACGTATATTCCCTTTCATTTCCTTTCCAGGGACATTTTGGCTACATATACGATCAGCAGGCCACTGGACAAATAAACTGTATGATTATTTCGACAGTTATGACCCGAATACTTATCAGTATGGTACATTTAACAAAGGTAGGTCAACTGGTGTTTTGGGGTACCGCGGAGTACTATAGGTAACTACGATGTGGTCTCTTATACCTTTTTCACGAGATCAAAGCTTGTCAAATACCAAAAAACTTTCAGTATTTCTTAAAGGGACATATTCGCCATTTTTGGGATTGATTCGGTTTGTGAATATATGCAAATGTATCAAATGTACGAAAATCGCATAAACAAGGAATTTCACTTTCTTTTTCTATATGTCTTTTCTATACATGTGCTGTATATGATATGAGTTCTTTAATGTACGATTGGTCAAACGGATGGCGAACCCACCTGTCCTTTTAAAACTATTTTGAACTATAATTGTGGGTGTGAATGTTGGTTTGCAGGTTTTGGTTTAGATGTCATGGAAGCTGGCGGCACAATTGAAGAAGGGACGTACAGAAGATTATCATCTACAGGGGTACGGATAAAACATTAAATAATTCATTCACAGTGGCGTAGTCAGGATTTCATTGATGGGGGTTGGGTTGGGTTGATTGGCCTTCCGAGCTCCTCTGCTGCCTTTTGTGGAGTCAGGGAAAATTTTCTAACCTAGGAAAGCGGAGAATACATCTAACGCGATTTTAGCAGTGAAAGTAGAATAAACCAACCATGATCTGACGAAAGTGTTTTGCATCTCGTGTTCTGTGTTATTTTATTTTCAACCAATCAAGTGCTCTATTCACTAAAAGATTCCCATGAGACTTGAGACGCTCGGGGATATTCTTTTTTTAAACCTTGACGGAGCGGAATATACAGATCTGCATTTAATTTACACTTTATTTGCCTTATTCTCATTGGCTGATCGCAGGAAGAAATCTAGCCTTTGAATGTATCAGAGATACTTATAGTTTCTGACGTCTATCGTTTCTGTAACTCCGAAAAAACGATTCAGATCAAATGGTGCAAATAAAAATGTAATTCGTAATTAAAATCCAAAATGTTTTGTTGTTATTTTTCAGAATACAGACCAACTCAAAACAACGAAACCGATGAGTAAAATAGTGCGTGTCAAGGTAAGCTACAAACTTACTTATTTCATTGGATGCCTATACGATCTCTTCCGTCCCCCATACCGTTTATACAAAACTTCTCCCTAATGGTGCCCTGCATTAAGTATGTATTGCTACTATCACAACTTCCTAAATTTTGTAGACGCCTAAATATACATGTATTTTATACCAATTTACTTGCTATTAAATTTGTATCTGATTTTTTCATTCGTATTACTTATTATGTGCAATTAAAAGGCTGCGTATTATAATCGCAAGTATACGGTTATTGGAAGAGTATCAAACTACATACCTTTATCTGTTTATTCAAGATATATATTGATGGTCCATTTGGTACTTCTGCAAGAGAGATATTTGATACAGAGCATGCAGTTTTGGTAGGGTCTGGAATTGGTGTGACACCGTTTGCTTCTATATTACAAAGTATCTTACACCGCTTTCAATCAGCTACCAGAACCTGTCCGAAATGTCAACATTCGTTTTATGATCAGAGAGGTCCTGGCATGAAAATAAAAAGGGTAAGCTAGGGAGAATAGGATTTAAAAAACCACCATACTGTTGTTTGTAGGGTATTCCAAGGGTTAATTCGAACTATTCAGGAAAGTACTAATAATTTGGACTAGCTGCTAAAAGGATATAAACCTTATTTGTAATATTTTTCCTGTATTTTTCTCTATATATTTCCTTCCCTTTCCTTGTTCTCTAGTTTAATCTGTTTCGTGGACAGTTACAGGCTATCATCTAAATTGAACTAAGGTGCGCTGTATGTTTTCAGGTTGATTTTATTTGGATCAATCGAGATCAGAAGAATTTTGAGTGGTTCGTGCGAATGTTAACAGATATCGAAGTAGAGCAAGCTAATTATGACAAATTTGGACGAATCATTCATATGCATATGTACATGACAAGTGCCCTATCGAAAACAGATATGAAAGGGCTTGGATTGCAGATGGCCTTGGAGCTGTTACATACGAAGGAACATCGAGATGTTTTGACCGGGTTACGCACTAGAACGCACGCCGGAAGACCAAATTTTGATGAGGTAGGTGCATGACCATAGTCGTAGGAAAAGAACCCAAAGTGCTTAGGAGGGCAGATAGTATCTTTCTCCCAAAACAATCATATTTCTTTCCCATGGGACCCCAAAGGTACCAGTGCGATTGCTGTGCGAAAATTCAACGATTTTGGGAGACCTTTATTGCTTTCCAACGAGACCCCCAAAATATTCGTGTTTATAACAGCAAATTGCTACTCGAATAAAAAAAAATGTGTAGGTGAGAGGACTACTGGAACTATTGTCGAAAGTTTGGAATTTGGGGTTCATATCAATATCATCACGAGATCGTTGTAAGAGTTATCGTGATATTGACCTATATAGTAGTGACAGACCATGCTTACTCTTTCCGAAACACTGAGGTACATCTCTTTGGCCACAGTCCACTACTATACAACCTTTACTCTAGATTTTGTCATACTTTGGGCGATAATTTGATTTACAGGATTGTCTTCCTCGTACGTTTTTATTCAATTTTCAATTTTCATTGATGGTGTTCAGGATCAATTGTATCTTTCTTTCAGTTATTCGGTGAAATAAAGCAAAATAAAGCAGGGAAGGTGAAAGTATTTCTATGTGGTCCACAAGCCTTAGCTAAAGATCTGAAAGAAAAAAGTGACAAATTTGGTTTTGACTTCACCAAAGAAAACTTTTAGATGTTGATTTTTCACTGGTATAGGGCTTTCAATAACATCGTGCATGTTTTCACAACCACTTTCAACCTATACCTCTACTAGTAAGGTCAAATCATTGTGAAAAGTTTGGTGGGGCAAAAATATTTTTCAAATCATAGTACTCGAGATAGACTGGTCGTGATTTAAAACTGTCTTATTATTCATCTCTGACTTTCTTGGGAGAATACCAGACGAAAGTACGTATGGTTCTTACAAGCAGATAACAAACTACGTATGGTTCTTACAAGCAGATAACAAACTACGTATGGTTCTTACAAGCAAATAACAAACTACGTATGGTTCTTACACGGAAATAACAAACTATGTATGGTTCTTACGTGGAAATAACAAACTATGTATGGTTCTTACGTGGAAATAACAAACTACGTATGGTTCTAACGTGGAAATAACAAACTACGTATGGTTCTTACGTGGAAATAACAAACTACGTATGGTTCTTACATGGAAATAACAGACTACGCATGGTTCTTACGTGGAAATAACAAACTACGTATGGTTCTTACGTGGAAATAACAAACTACGCATGGTTCTTACGTGGAAATAACAAACTACGTATGGTTCTTACACGGAAATAACAAACTACGTATGGTTCTAACGTGGAAATAACAAACTACGTATGGTTCTTACGTGGAAATAACAAACTACGTATGGTTCTTACGTGGAAATAACAAACTACGCATGGTTCTTACGTGGAAATAACAAACTACGTATGGTTCTTACATGGAAATAACAAACTACGTATGGCTCTTACGTGGAAATAACAATCTACGTATGGTTCTGTCATGATAATAACAAACTACGTATGGTTCTTACACGGAAATAACAAACTACGTATGGTTCTGACGTGGAAATAACAAACTACGTATGGTTCTTACATGGAAATAACAAACTACGTATGGTTCTTACATGGAAATAACAAACTACGTATGGTTCTTACATGGAAATAACAAACTACGTATGGTTCTTATACGGAAATAACAAACTATGTATGGTTCTTACGTGGAAATAACAAACTATGCATGGTTCTTACACGGAAATAACAAACTATGTATGGTTCTTACGCGGAAATAACAGACTACGTATGGTTCTTACGTGGAAATAGCAAACTACGTATGATTCTTTCATGGAAATAACAAACTACGTATGGTTCTTACGTGGAAATAACAAACTACGTATGGTTCTTACGTGGAAATAACAAACTACGTATGGTTCTTACGTGGAAATAACAAACTACGTATGGTTCTTTCATGGAAATAACAAACTACGTATGGTTCTTTCGTGGAAATAACAAACTACGTATGGTTCTTACGTGGAAATAACAAACTACGTATGGTTCTTACGTGGAAATAACAAACTACGTATGGTTCTTACGTGGAAATAACAAACTACGTATGGTTCTTACGTGGAAATAACAAACTACGTATGGTTCTTACGCGGAAATAACACACACGAGCGTAATTCACAGCCATTTTGCGTCTCTACCTCGAATTGTTGAAAAGGCTTTAATATTCGACAAAGCCTTCAAATCAAATTTCAAGCCATTTCTGAACCCTTTAATCTGATTTGAAGGCTTTGTTTAAATATTCTAGCCTTTATCAAAATTCGACTTATCAAATCAAAGAAGAGATTCAAGATGGTTATGAACTACGTTCGTGAGATTTATTTCATGTAAGACTGGGATCATAACTGCAAGATTTAGTTGAAACTTTAATGCAACGTTCTAAGATCAGTGGCTCAACACGATGGGTTGGTGTTCCTCCCCGGGAAATATTTTTTAACATAAACTCTCTTACATTCCTCGATTTCTATGTTGTTTTTATTCAATTTTATTTTAATTATTGATTTTTTTACTGGTGGTCCCTTAGAGGCGAGGGCCCTTGGTTCAACCAGGCCCTATCATGGTAGTTGGTCCACTGTATCATATAAAATCTATATGGATCTATCGGTATTGTACGGCAGTTAGAATATTGTTAATATATTAAAATATGTTATCCTTTCTATATTTAACTAGTTGTTCTGTGTGTAGTAAAGTCAATACAGAATTAATATCATCAATGTGATAATTGGTGCCCACAAATTCGCTAAAGCATTCCCTTTGCTACTGAGGTTTCTTTCCTAGGGATGGGTTCCTGTATGTAACAAACTCTGTTCTTCATTTGTTGTCTGAATAGTTCCCCTCTTTGCAGAAGCATAACTTCCATAATTAGGAGGTATTTCCTCACCCGAATATTGTTGTCATTTTTATCTGGATTGGCGGGATTCAAAACAGGATTCGCAATGCGCCCACATTACTTGACCGTATCATTATACAGAAGAAAGGTACTAAAGAACTTCATCCAACCTCTGTTCATGGTGGTGTCAATAGGAATACAGGGATTTGAGAAGGGGTGTTTTTCAAAATTGTTCCATTTACCCTCCATGGAACGCTTGCGACACTGCGCTTCCGTGTCTAATTACAATCCTGACGATTGCCCCCGCCCCACCATTAAGCAATTCAGCCCCCTAATACCCCCGAATCCCGGAACCTGGCGTCTCCACTGATTCGTCTGTTTTGGGCAACTTATTATCAGTGATTAAAGAAAACAATGTTGATTGTGTCAATACAAAATAATTTATTTGATGCCAAACAAAGTCCAAAATATACAGAATATGAAATGTGCAATATATTATACCCAATATCAATATAGGCATATAACCAATGTGATAAGGTAGGTATGTGTCGAAAAGTCTTCACTGTTTATTGGATTTCCTTAAATTCCTCATGGCGATTTGTCTGGCTTGAATTGTTTGGATCGAAAGAGCCACACTGTTCCCTTCCTTTATTATATGGAATTTCGACTTGTTTATATTTCTACGGAATTGTCTTCGCACGATGAAATAATCGTTCAGTTTATACTTCCAATAGGGGCTATTGTTTCCGCGGTGAACTGGAAAGTCGATGCCGGGCAACAGGGCCCATCTTGGTACATCTAGAGGTAACTGGAAATATGGTTCGTCGCTCCAGTTTGCAATATCTATACCAGATGCTAAAAATGCAGCATCATCTTCGCCATTGACTGGAGTATATACCACGGGGTCTTCTGTTTCTACAGGGTAGTCGATCCCGGGAAGCAACATCCATGATGGAAGACCAACGAGTGGTACCTGGGTCCATGGGTCCTCTGCCCATATCAACTCCGATTGGAAGTCGTCTGTCGTTAGATCTGAAAAAAAATAAAGGTAATTTAAGAAACCTTTAATTAAATGTAAGTTTCCTGAGATCGAATCCGTTTGGCTGAATTTCAAGGTGAGGGGGGGAGGAGGGGGGGGGGTGGCAAAATTCCATATAACTGGACCTACCTTCCATCTTGGCCCAGTCAGGAACCTCAACATCATCACAGGGAGTCCATGGTTCATCAGCCCAGTTGAATACATCTTCTTTAAAATCATCCTGGGAGGATTTCTTGTTGTTGTTATTGTCGTCTTTGTTGTTGTTGTTATTGTTTTGGTTTGCACCAAAATCTGAAAAGATAAAATATTTTATTGTTTACTACAATAGTATGATTGACAAAATCTTTTATTGCGAAAATAAGTTTCTTTCCAACCTTCAAAGTGGATAATCGGTAACTAATACCAAAGTTTGACCAGCAGACGCAGAAACAAAATATTGTTACTAAGGAAATCGGTTACTGATATTTTAAAAATTTAACCATAAAATTTACACGTACCATTACTAGCGGAGAGTTGGTCTCCATATTGGTTCTTTGATAGAAACTCCAATAAGATCTCATCCACTACGTAGCTTATGACTGGTAATCTGAAATTTAGATATATGAACATTAAGTTCGATATTAAAATTTTAGATTTTCACTTCCACAGACCATTGTAAAATAACAGTTTAAAAAGAACATGTGATTTACTTACATGATAGCCATGATGTTTCGCAATTTTTAAACTTATTCGAGCAAAAATATGCAGAAAAGTGTTGAAACGCTGCTTTCGTATTGAAAAATCCAAAAGCTAATGACTTTTAGACCAATTTGACGTTATGTTCATTATGACGTCATAATAGATATAAGTGAACAGAAAACAATGGAGTTCCCTCAGAAACAAGCCCCGCCCCATCTTCCGGTTCTATTCCGGTTATTTAAAACAAAATCTCCCATTAAAATGAAATAAGAAAGAGCTATTTAATTCTAAAGCTTTATAGATATACAAAATGCGTCTTCTGATTCAAGGCAGGAATGGGCAAATGATACCTCAAAAAAAATTTAAATTAGGGTTAAGTACACATTCATCGTAGGCCTACTTGGAAACATTTGCAATTTAGTTTGCGTTTAGACAAATGTCATCTAAGCACCAAACAAAGTGTTTCGTATAATACATTTAAACCACGTTGTTTTCATGTGAAACATTATATTTTTGTGACTAAACGTTTTGACGATGCATGTAGCAGTCTGACTGAAAGTCAAATAAAACTGCCAAGCGATTCTGCTGTTATACGACAGTCTGGATCTGGTTGTTTTTCGGACCATGACTGACAAGCATCAATGGTGCCAATATCGTGTAAAAGTTCCTTTACATCTTATTTGCAAGCTTAAACTACATTATCAGCAAGAACGAATTTCTCAGTCAAAATCTTCCCTTTTTCGCAGTTTTTGTTATAAATATTACATAATATTTTAATGCTGTTTATTACACAGTGGAAAAAGAATATAAATACTTACAGAATAGTCATCTTTTTCTTTCGGAATATGTTGAAATTGCTAAAATTTCAGTGATTTTTCTCTGAAAACTAGCAGCGTGACTTTCACTTGAAAAGTAAAATCTGCGAGTGTGACGTTTTTTCACTTGTAACGTCATAGTAAAAACTGCGCTTACAAAAGAAGCCCAATAAGCCGAATTCTGATGGATCCTACAGCTGATTTTGTCCATCATATCAATTATTGAAGGGCCATAACTGAGCATCCCCTTCACAGTAATAATACGAGGCACAGAGGTCATAAGATATCAGGCCTTTAACCTTTACATATATTTGTGGCTAGCAGTATCTGAAAGCAAGTGGATTTTCAAGCAAGCAACTCCCCTCATCTGTGGATCCATCAACCTGAGTGTATTGTGATTGCCCCTGTTCTATTTGGTAAAAACGACCGAGCCAAGAGATCTGCTCCTTTAATCGGCCAAGGACAAATAACTCGATATGATCGACAAAGAAGTCAGTCGACATGAGCCTATTTCATTGTTCCAGTGGTTCCCTGCATTCTGATATATATATCAAGAAAACATCAATTAAACAAAATCTCTTTATTTTCATCTTTTAAACATTTACAACGATATACATATTAAACGACCTCAATTTTTTAGTCTAAGAATCATATAATATTTATTTTGTGTTTGGAATATGTGTTAAAACAAGTCAATGCCTCAAGCATATAATTCTATCTTATTCCAGAAGAGCAATAAAACTAGATTCATTTCATTTTTTCAAGAAGAGATGATGTTTTATCATTAGTGCACATAACACTAATCAATTGCAGTCCGAATTCTTGAAAAACAAACAAGAGTAGTCTCCCTTGTACCATATAATACATATTGTTACACTTTCCTTGACAAGTTCAATTCTTGGATCAAGTTCTAGAACACATTGGAGTTGTCCAAGTTCCACTAATTCAACAGATTTACACAACAAAGTGATCAGTTGATTTTCACTGAAAATACAACCCTAGATATTATGATCTACATTGGTACCTCCACTTGTTCTAGATCTGACTGCATCCTTTTAAAAATAATGTCCAAACCTTTTGAATCAACTGATCTTATGAGTTATCAAAACCATGGTTATATACCATGGCAATGAGTGGTTAGAGATATGTTGAACACATCTTTTTAAGTTGTGTTATGCATGAATAAGTGAAGGAACTCTTAAAAATACAAAATATCTTTAGGTGTATGTACAGGTGATAAAAGCCTCGACAGAAATGGAAGGTGTCAGGCAATAAAGTCCAGTGGTCTATTGAAGCCACCCCGTCTGTTCATATATTGTCTATAACGTCGTTTCTGCTGTAGTTTAGCTACATATATATTATTGTTATCTACTTGTTTTCCCTGAAATAGACAATTAGGAAAGTTTTAACATTGCATACAATTTACCAAGCCTGTTGTAAAGTTAGGCCAAAATATACTAAAGCTGAGAAAAGACGATGTGCGATGTTCGGTGCGGGATTAAAGTAGAAAATAGTAGAAAGTTATGAAAATTCTTTACAAGGATTACAACTACAATTCATTCAAAATCATCAGAATTCTACAGGATTACAGTTGGGTCAACTAGAATAAAGGGGAAAGATGACCTATTTAAGGTCACAACATTTACATATCATGCATGATTAGAACCAGCAAATGATGTAATATTAAGATTTTAACACTCTATCTAACTAAGCTACAGGCCATTCTCAAAATCAATAATTCTTACACCAACAGTACATACCTTAGTTGAATCAAAACCAGCAAATCCCATAGTTCTCATCATATCAGCATCTTCCTCTGTCATCCCTTCTAACTGAGCCTCATCAATCTTTGGTCTGTCAGGTAGTGCGGCTTTCCCTTTAGACTCGTATCTGTTATCAAAGTTAAATTATTTTTAGGATTATGATTAATTTCAATGAAAAACCCAAATAAATCATTAACTATAAGACTGAAGAATAGGACTTGTGGCCTGGGCCCTGTTCCACAAAAATTTGTCCCGGAAATTTACATTGAGAAATACCAGACTTGTGACGAAATTAATTGTAAGGTTTTTTGTAGAAAGGGGCCTAGGTTTTGAAGATCCTGGGTCAAAGCTAATCAAGCACTTAGTTTTGGTTGACTGGTTGACTACACTATTTTTTCAAAAACCTTTTTATTTACTTACTCTCTAGATCCTGACCTTGACCTTCTTCTAGGTGATCTTGACCTGAAATTACAAATCAATCTTCAATGGCCTCAATTTTGAATCAAAGGCAAACGAGGGCCTGGTAATATCTAGCGGGGGAACCCATTTAAGTGAAATTTAAGTGAGTAGCAGGTAATCTGGGACATTTCACCCAGCTGCCACTCATAAACAACCAAACATTTTCTTGGGAAAACCCTTTCAGATACTCCATGCGAGGCTTGCAACTATGAAAACACAGTGTTGCCACATATTGAATCAGCCTCGACAGTCGTCCCCCATTCAGTCTGTAACATATTAGTATCCCCAGTTTCAGGAGGCTGGCACTGCCACTGGTAGCAGGGCCATGCTGGTATTCATATAATCATCTTTTATTGGCTAGACTCAGTTGCTGCTGCGTCTGCATCAAGTATTCTTTTATAAACCAACATAGTAAGAAGAACAGACAAAAAACTTACTGGAACTATAGTCCTAGGCAAATGCAGACATTCGATTTAAATGCAGATAATCTTCAAGTCACAATTTTATAGGCCTACCTAACTAATGAATTGCCATCAGGCGTCAACTCACCTTCTTCTGGAAGCCTGTGGTGACCGAGATCTGTGTCGTTTATGTGATTCTTAAATAAAGAGTAACCAAATTTATTAATGAAAACGAAAGAAATTAAGGATATGCGCTAAAGGAATTGAAGGTAAATCTTTTATGACTTTTGTAAAGAATAAAATTCAGTCAAAATCTAAGCTTATGTAACCATTTTTCAAAGGTTAAGATTAAGAATGAATGTATGTATAGTTACAAATAGGCTTGCTATAGCCAAGCTGTGAAATAAAGAAGTATGTACACACCATGATTGGCATGATCTCCATGTCTTCTCCTCATCTCTCTATCTCGTGATCTAGATCTTCGTCTCTCTGAAATGTAAAAGTATCGAAATACTTAAACTCATACTCATAGGCCTACTCATATACTCTAGCTATTTTTCGTTGGACTCTCACCTACCGGTAGCCTACTGCTTTACCGATGAAATTTCTTTCAAAACAGTCCAAGATAGAGCTATGTTACTTAGAATGTATTAAAGGGCTCTCCAACGTGCATGGAAAATGGATGGTTTATTTAATAAAAATCAAGATTGGAGTCGGAGAAGAAATGATAAGACTGATAATTCCCAAATATGAAAAGATAATTTTTTCAATGAAAATCTCGCGATATCTTTCCCACGACTGGAAGTAAATCAAACTAGATGGATTCCATACCCCTGGATCGCGATCTACTTCTATTTCTCGGCATGATTTACACTACAATTCCTCAATAAACTTGATTTTCTGTCGAAATAATAATATTCTGTATTGTTTTCAGTAAGTCGCCATCTTGAATCATAGCGCCGTCTAACGGTTGGTAGATTTCAACCAATCACAATTCGGCTTATAAACGGAAACAAACAATTTCAACTGCATGCCTCCGTGGCCTAATGGATAAGGCATCGGCCTCCTAAGCCGGGGATTGCGGGTTCGAGTCCCGTCGGAGGTGTTTTGAACTTCATTTTTTCTTAATTTGCCGAATTCACCTATCTGTTTACCAACGATATTGATTGTTTCCCTGCTGAAACTAATCAATTTATAACGAAATAAATATCTATGCAAAAAGTATGTTATGATCAAAATAAAATACCTGATTGTAGGACCTTGTCTCTCTGGTCAAAACTGAAGGGTGAGAGGCCAATGTTATATCATGGCTGCACCTCATAAAACTTGGTCGTTCATATTTTACACTATAAAAAAAAAGAATTCGCCTTGATGAAGTTAGCGTTGGAGTCTGGGCTATATTTAACTTCTCTTGATTTATAAAAATAATTCATTTAGGCTAAGGCCTTTGACCATACATGGTCAAAATTGTCAAAGATAAGCGCAAAATAATTTCGCAAGACTTTCAGCCTACCTCTTAAGGAATTTTACAGAAAAGGAATTTTGTTTAATAACTGAAAAATATAAGTATAAATTTTAAAATCAACTAAATATATCGATTATTTGATAATTATTTGCCTCATATAAAAAAGTCCCTATAGTTATGGCTCCGACTTTTGAAGAATTCTCCGGCAATATTGGCACCATGACTTATGATGTGTTTAACAGGTCTACACTAAAGTATATCGTAAGGTGAAAGTGATTGTAAAAATAGAATATATTGTAAGGATACACCGTGGTCACTAATAGTGGCTTTTGGATCACATAGTGACATAGGCTAGTCTAATGCTAGTAGGCCTAACAGTTATCATATTAATAAAAAACTTAAAATTATATTTTATGCCATTTCTGTAATGGTAATTGTTTATTTCAAATGCAAGATATATCGGTGTATAAATTCGATGAAAATTCTAAGTTTTTTCAAATTTTAACTGAGTAATTGTGAAATAACAGTCAAGATCTTGTCAATTTAGAGAGGTCAGATTGTTTCTTAACAACAGTGACATAATTTGAACACTAGTTAGTCAAATAGTCCCTTTACTATGACCACGACTCATCCAATTTACAAGGGGAAGAGAAATTAAGTATAACTCACCGGATTATCGCAAACAATGCAATTTAAACTCCCAATCATGCAAAGTAAAAAAAAGGTCGACCTTGAATGTTACGACCTTGAAATGTTCCCGCCTGAATTGATATCTGAACATATCTTATTGAGATGAGTTAACAGGCTTAAACCTCGGTGGTTTGAAATTATTTTGGCTCTAGAAGACAGACATCGCTGTCAGCCAGATGACTGACCCCCTGCAGTGCTGTGATAACCCGATCCCAGGACAGTGCAGAGTAATGAAATGGATCTCGCACAAAGGCAGAGGGTATTCTTTTCCTGTGGAATTGGCTAAAAGCGTACTTCAAAGTCCAATGTAAGTAGTTAAAATCATTGGTTCGCTCTTGAAGCAATTTCGCGTGAAGATACATAGGACAACTCGAAAAGAACATGGCAAATTTAAAGAGTAGGTCTAAAGAAGTTTTTTTGAGCTCTTGTGAGATAAATATCTCCAACCCACTTTAAAGCCAAAGCCCCTCTGCCTACGAGAAAGGTACAGAGTACTTTACAAACGAGAATAGACCAGATAGCTGGTTTATTTCAAATTAAAAGATCAGGTACTTTTTGAGCTCTTTATGAAGATAAATATCTCCAGCCCAGTTATAAAGCAACAGCTCTGTCTCCTAGTTCAATAGAGCACACTAATGAGGAAGGACTAAGCCTCAACCTCTCAATAAGACAAAAGATTGTTTACAGCAAGTTTCTAGTCAAGGTTACTGTCAGTTTACCATATTCTGGTCAATTTTCTTCTTTCAATGATTATTAATTACATACCAATTTCATATCCAAAGTAATCATTTCTGTCAATAATGATCTTTCCTTGTCACTCCTGAGAATAATGGGTGGATAAGTGTCAGTTGAATAGGTTATGATTTGTTTATATTCATACAACTTGCTTTGCAGTGCCTTGCCAATTTACATATGAGTAACAAAGCCACTCCCTACCCCCTTAACTTTCTTATCAGCATATACAATCTTGGTACCTTGATGCCAGGATGTCAAAACAGAGAGGGAAAACCATTATCCCAACAGAATTTCCCTTATTCTCTCAGTACACAATTATAGACATTAAACTCCTTATAAAGTCATTTCTATTTGAAAAAAAGCAGAGCACTGCAATATTCTCAACTAAATTACACCCATGGTCTTCTACCCTTCTTAAACTTAAAGGGACAGGTGCATCATTTTTTAGACCAATCATACTTTAGTCTCAGAAACAGGAATTTTCCAAATAAACCAATCAGTAATAGTGTTCAAAGCTCACCGTCGAAATTTGAGACTTCAAATCCATGAGTGTCCTGAATTATCCACGTTGGAATGTTAAAATGACGACTTGTCAATTTAAGATACTCTGTGATATATAGAAAAGACATATCTAGAATATATAGAAATAGTGAGTAAAATTCCTAGTTTGAAGTTTAACGACGTACATTTCTGGTACTTCTGAAGACCATTAACATATATTCAAGACTAAAATCAACCCCCCAAAATGGTGCACCATGAATTTTAAAACTCCATTATCCCTGCTTTTGATAGTAGTAGCTGTAATCTACCAGGACGTAAAACTTATATCTAGAAATCAATCTACTGGAAGAAATTAAAGCACAGCCATGTCTGGCTATTTTATAGTACTTGTACAAAGTTGGCAGAATGATTAATGGTCAATTGTCTGATGACAGTTGCATGTCGGTATGTCAATAAACTTGGCATGACATTGACATTGTTTGTGATTGAACTATACATTGGAAATTGGTTTCATAATTGAGATCTGGACAGTTATAAATTCAAGGGATATATTCATTTAATTACATTTATGCTTTAAGCGAAGGACGCAAGCATTTTCTTTGGTTCTTAGAGATCCTTTTAGCTGGTGTAAAATCCACTTTTTGTCAAGAAAGAAATAAACAAGCATACTTTCTACCAGATAGTCTTTACCAACATCTCTTGACTGTGATCTTTTTTTCGTTTTTTAATCCATTTTCATTAAAAGGGTTGTAAAGAAACTAAATTTAGCATCGATTTGCACCATTCCGATTTTCAGTCAGATGTCTATGGTTCATGCAATTCCACTAAATCTAAGCATTTAATGACGTCACTTTCACAAAAGGTGCTAATGATATCTAAGGCTTTTTGGACTTTCCAAAGGTGTCATGAGGTCAAATATTTCTCAAAAGGTGCTTGATTTAGACTAAAGAGTCAATAGAAATTGAACATTAGCTGATAGTAGCAGATATTAGAGGGTTAGATCCCTTTCATCTCTAAATCAGTTGATGTTGAAAGGTTTTACAATTAATAACAGCTGATAGTTTATGATAGAAAAGATGATTTTCTTATTTCATAGGAAACTCTTATTTTTCAGCAATCAACACCAGAGAATGGGCCACGAGAAAGTCACTGTCGTACTTTTGTCAGTTGATGGATTGTGTTTCTGAATGACCACTTGTCCTTGTGATGTGACTGTTGAACTGAACCAAATTCAGTTGGATTGGATGTGAGATATCTTGCATGATCATTAGCATTAAAGGTATGTATCTATAAATTTTTATTGTTACATGACGTCAGGAAACTGACACATTTCTGAATCATTGTCAAAGAGTTTCACGCCCATCTTACAGATAGACATATTTTCAAGATGATCTGCTACAGATACAATAATAACACCACAGTTGCAGTTCTTATGTTTATTCATTGATTGTACTTAACGGTGGCAATCAGATTGACATATCCCAGTTTTAAACAAACCCTTGTAGATGTTCCATTAACTTTTAATAATCAGACATTAATGGATGCCATTTTTATTTTTTATGATAACATGATAAAAATCAAATTAAATCAACACAATTAATGTATTTATTTAATATTTTATACATCTAAAAAATCAATAATTCTGAATATTTCATTAATAACATCACAATTTTTGAAGAATTTTAATTTCATAAATTGGATTTGGTCTAAAGGATTTGAGATTAGGGAATAAATATGATACATAAAGATATTAAAATGAAATACTTAAAAATATTGAAAATTACTTTAAAAAATTAAAAAAAAGAAATGTTGATTATTTTGATATATAGACATTTACAGTTTACCACGCAACATTGGCCTTTTTATATGCATCAGATAATCAAACACCTTCATCTCTGTTTAGGTCAGGCTGATATCTTCTGATGTTGATAGCTTCATGAAGTCTCCTGGTTTTATCTATATGCTTATTGATAGTCAGTTTGTTGGTGTTGTTAAAGTTGACTTCATGCTCTGTTTTTATCCCATACCAAGATTTTCAGCCACAGTAGTATCTTCACAATGTCAAGGTACATACTTCATCTGATATCTGGACATCATTATAAGATCACCTTGTAATGTGTTTACGCTGTGAAGATGCCACAGCAAATATACCTGTGTTTCTGGGATTGCCTTGATTGTTCTACAGTCGCACATCAAGAGGACTTTCAGTTTCCCCTAATAGAAATATTGCCCTATGAACACCAGGCCCATAGCTAAGGGAACTGGGCCCCTCTTGATGACTTGAGTGACTTGTTGAGTCGCTAGAGTTAAGCCCCCTTAAGATTTCTACCCAGGCCTCCCTTGTCCCTTTTAGAGACCCTGGGCTATCTAGGGGTGTGATGAACACTCAATTTGCTTTAAACAATATTTTATTTTCTGCAACTATAAAAATAAGGATTCAGAAACAAGCTGAAGGTTTCAATCTGTTATTTGCTGGACAAACCCTGTTGATATTTGATTGACATAGAGGTTTACAGAAAACTTGAGAAAAAAGTGGAGATTGATACACTAAAAATGATGTATGTAGTAAATCATTTACTGTTATAGATAGTAGATCTGATCAGTAAATTAGACATTGAAGATATACTAGGTCTAGAATCAAACTAGTGATGTATGTAGTAAATCATTTAGATAAATGAAGCAGACACATTTTATGTAATTAATCAAGTTGTGAGTAATTAATTAGTTACGATGGTTTGGCGCGGACCAAGATGTCTAGGTAAGATAGTTAAAATAACAAATCTTAAGATGAGAATTTGTCGTAGGCGAGGGACTTAACAATGAAATACCATAGCAACAAAATTGATCTTTTGTGGAACATGGACTACTGTAAAACTAAAGATTAAAGTTCTTTTGCAAGGATATAACGTAGACTCACTAGGATCCTTTCTACTAGCTGGTCCTTGGCCACCCTTTTCGCATTGATTATTCTTATTCATACCCATTTACAACTGGGTCGACTGGAACGAGGAAGATGATATATTCAGAGTTTGAATTATGTAAACTTCCATACAATTTGATAAAGTTAAGATTGACAAGCACGTTTATAGTGATGAGTGTTGTAAATCATTTAATTTATAAACGACTTGTAAAAAAAAAAACCCAGCAATACAACTCTCTTATAACTGAGTTACCCTTAGTTCCAGCATATTCCGTCAATCATCGCATATAAACTTCCATGTAATTCAGTCTATTTGACAACCATATCTAAAGTGATGACTGTAATAAATCATTTAGTATAATATTAAGTCATTGACTGTAAGTTATTAGTCTAGTGAGGTAGAATCTATATTAATAAACAATCAATTAATAATCTCATATAAATAACGAGATGACTGAAGTCGTTAATCTCCATAATTAACTCCCCTCGTTAGCAGTAATTTGATGAGAGATTAAAGAGACATTAAGCTATAAGGAATGATAAATAGACTAGACTGGGCTGTCAATGGACAGGGGATACATGTCAATGAAGTCTAGGGTGAAGGAGATTGCTGGAGGGGAGACATAGAAGGGTGTGAAAAGAGGATACACATTAGGACTAGAATAGGTTGGAAACAGAAAGGGAATACAATTGAAATGCAGTACAATTAATGAGTAGTGTGCAATGATGGAGAATTTGCTAAGTCATATCATAAACCTACTCCCTTTCAAACTTCCTATGAATGTGTACAGTCTGTAGAACAAGGAGCGTCATATTCATTTTTTCCTTCAGAATGACCAGATGCTCAGTCCAGGTCAGACTCTCAGGCTTGAAAAATACTACAGTACATCCATACTTGAAGGAACGTAAAATGAGCAGATCAATGATTAGTCACTGTCACGGTGACACTGTGAGAATTTATGAGTCAGAAGAAAGGATTAGAATAAGATTAGTGTTGATTAAAGAGTATTTTATTGTATTTGTGTGCTGCATTAAACAGTTTGTTGTAATTTTTTCTGTAGTTGATTTGAGTTGCTTCCCATTATCAAGCTAAGAACAGATTAATGTTTTGCACATTGAACAGCTGTGAGGTGATGACCCATGATAGTATAATAGATATTAGAAAATAACTCATTTTAACACATGTTCATAAATTTTCTTTTATTTCAAAAAGTATGAAAAAATGTCTTATTCAGTTATTAATATATAGAGATATGTATATGTCCATCATTGTTAAAACAACACACACTAAATGATTAATAGATGACAACATGGTACATGGTATTCAAAAGTTATTCCGGACGTGTTAAAGAGAAGATGCCTAAAATTTTAACATTTATGCGTATACAAATGACATATAGATTAAATATTATTTGTCCTTAAAATATATATCAAATATGCCTCAAGAGCCTCATTTCTTTATCAAATTCCAGAAAATAGTGAATAAAGAATAATGCCAAGCAATTATGATCATTTCCAAATTTTACTGAAACCATTGAAGATATCTTTCTTCATCTATTGAATCCGTAGAAAGGGGAGAGAGAGTATAATTTAATCTGGCGTATCATTCTTTCTGATTAATTGACGATGAATATTTGAAGATACGTGACAAGGCTTTGATCTGGATGCAAGTAAACAAGGATCACGTATTCGTGTATTTGTCTGTTTAAAATGGCTGTCATTTGATCAGTTAATATTGACTCTTGGGATGGTTATTCCTTATTATATGTTTTCTTCTTTCTAATGTCTGGGATTAAAGAAACTATTCCATTTATTCTTTGAATTCAGAATCAGATAGACACATGTCAATGTTGAGATCACAAAACATTAGTCAGAGGATATAGCCTGCAAAATAATTTGTTCTTAATTCATTGAAAGAAGGGTAGCCTAACACATAGATTAATAATGGTTCTTATAAGATCTTGAAGTGTACCCTAAACATCTTTTGGATGCCTGCAAAAGAAGAATCTGAAAATAAAGCCAAAGTTTAGTTGCAAATGTTGAAAAGAATAGCTAACTCATGTCTAACATAAACAAATATCCTCCAGAAGAAAGTGATTGAAATAAGATCTTTGAAGCTGCATTTTATACTTTAGAAAGATTCTTGGATTTGAAATTGTCCTGTATCTTATTTTCATGTAACAACAGAACATAAACAATGATTTATACAAGGTTTACTCTCTATTTGGGTTAGTACCTTAATTATATAAGACATTTGAAAGTTTAACTGTATGTTTGTATAGAGACAAAGGTTAAATATTGAGATAAACTTTAAAGACAATTTCTATATTGACCTACAAGTAAAAACACTCTGGTTACAAACTGGTAGTTATAGAGATCTGGTTAGCAAATAATCAGGAAAATTATAGATTTTAGGGTGAAACCTTGGAACTAATATTTAAAAACTTCCAGTGAGACAATCTGGTTACAAACTGGTAGTTATAGAGATCTGGTTAGCAAATAATCAGGAAAATTATAGAATTTAGGGTGAAACCTTGGAACTAATATTTAAAAACTTCCAGAAAAAACTATCTTGTTACTAACTGATAGTTATAAAGATCTGGTTGGAAAAAAGTCGGGAAAATTAAAGATTTTAGTGTCTTTTAGAAGGTGTTTCACCTTGGAACTAATATTTAAAAACTTCCAGTGAAGACAATTTGATTACAAACTGTAGGCAAAAAGGCAGATTCAATGTTTTTGTAATGCTTTATTCTTGAAACATAACTTATGATGTTAATGTGTTAATCGTGACAGTAAGTTAGCCATCTTAGAAAATTTATCACCTTAAAACCTTACCTTAAGATAACTTAAGTTGTCCAGTCATCTGATTGGTCAATCAACAAAATAAATTTTGAAAAACTTTTACCATCCAATTAGATGACTGAATTCAGGCCTCAACAGAAGCATCCCCCATACTGTTGATATTGCACTGTAACTTTACCAAGCTTTTTTATATAATAAGATATGAATAATATATAATGATATACCACAGACATAATATAAATAATACATAACTTGAAGATCACAAATTTTGCAAATCTTAGTGTGGATATTTTTTTGTGTCTTGTTGCTCTTTCTTGGAAGGTGAATGCCTGTTAATGAGCCCAAGGACACAAGACAAAAACAAGTTATGTATTTATTATTAAACTAATGATGATACTGTAAGATGTAATGAATGGAATAATTAGTTATTTTGTAATAGGTGATTAGATATAGACTTATTCTTGATCTCTATAGATATTAGGATTTATTTTCAACTTTCCAATGACAAAAACAATTTTGTTATTCATCTGAAACCCTAAAAATTTAGTTGTATGAATGAGACAATAATCAAGACCCTGCATGCCACAAGCTGTGCTTATGAAAGATCTTCATCAGTTGGAAATAAAAAAGGGTAGGTTATTGCTGCTCTCTAGGCATACTTCCTCGGGGCCGTGGTTACACAAGTGAGACAAATTACATATTCATAGCTAAATATTGTCCAATCAAAATTGGCCGTATTTATTTTCTCAAATCTACCTCGATCCTTGGACTGTAATGTTACCAATCAGAGCTGAGCCACTACGGCCCCAAATGACCTCAGAAAGGACATATCCAGACTGTATATTAGACCTCCTGTAGTTTTGTGGTACATGTATAACTAATTAAAAAGAGAAAAGGAAGAATATTGACTGACATTGATTAGAGAAAGAAATACAATGAAATAGAATATTAGTCATTAATGAGATAAAAGAATGTAAACTGATATATTGGTTCATATTATTGATCTAGAATCAAAATCCATTACTGCTGACAAATTCAGTACAGTTAAAGTACATGAATGAAAACACTGAAATCATGTTTCATATTGGGTGGTGTTCATAAAAAAACTTTTATAAGTTGCAGTTGACCCATCTGAGAGGCACCTATTTGTTTATATATTTGTAAAACAGCTCATTTCAAAGTTTATTTCTCCATCAAAGTTTGTAAATAACATCAAAGTTTGTAAATAACTTCAAAGTTTGTAAATCAAAGTTTGTAAATAACATCAAAGTTTGTAAATAACATCAACTTCAAAGTTTGTAAATAACATCATAGTTTGTAAATAACATCAATGTTTGTAAATAACATCAATGTTTGTAAATAACTTCAAAGTTTGTAAATAACTTCAAAGTTTTAATAAATAACATCAAAGTTTGTAAATAACTTCAAAGTTTGTAAATACCTTCAAAGTTTGTAAATAACATCAAAGTTTGTAAATAACATCAAAGTTTGTAAATACAACTTGGAAAAATTTTTTTTATTTAAAATTCACCTGAAAAGATGTGGTAGGTAAGAAAATGAAGTCAATAATAATTTGATGATATCAAACCAGTACGAGCTTTCAGTTCAAACCAATATCAATAAGATGTGTACCAAATATACATGGTGTACTAAAATAAAACCAAACTTACAGTCCATCTCAATATAATTTGATCCATTTGAACTTGTATGATATTTCAGTCCATCCCTATAATTAAATGCTATGATCCCAATGTACATGGTGTAAATATGGCGTTATCTATGATGTTTTATTATGAAAGTAAATCAGAAAGAAAGTTATTTCCAGTATAAAATGAGTTTACCTCCACCTGAGTCAATGGCTACCTTATGTTAGTTAAATATTTTGTTATTTTATAAATTCCTGTTATACATGTATTTGTTGATGTTGAACATGATTAAAAAGAGGCCAGATACCCAACCTTATGGACTTTTTTATCTTTTTGATGTCTGTTGTACCACTGGCATTTAAAATATGTTAGGTTTTTACAACGAAGATATTGCTCAATTAGCATCTATACTGATGATTCAAATACAGATTTATTGGAAAAACAAAACATTGAAGTAAGACCATGTTTGGTTAAAATTTGGGAAATTTTTTGAAACAACTGCCATACTAAAAGGTTAATTATGTTTTCATGTATAATGATGAAATTCTCCAATAACTGGTTTTTATGTATAAAACGTGTAACATGCAAGCTCTAATAAGACATTGATCCATGAAAGTGTTCATTGAGAAGCTCGATTCAAACATTATCAATAAAAACAAACACCTCATCCTTGATCTGATTTTGTTTATTTTCCTTTCAGATGAACCATCACAATATTTTCATATTTACCGCATTAAATTACCTGTACTTCATCTTTCCTTTTATCTTGTTGCTTAACGAGATGGTTAACGAGGTTTCTTAATTAATACTTGACCACTATTATTGATTAGTTAAATAAAGATTCACAGATTGAATGTGGTCAAGAATTTAACTGGCCATTAGTGAAATTTTCTACTAGAGTTATAGAGAGCACCTGCTGTGAGTGCATGATTTTAGGCTGTGTTTAAATAAACAGTATAATTTAATTAAGTATTTCTTATTGTGTTTTTACCAATTTTCATAGCTGTGTAATTAGTTGTTTTATGTTTTTGAAATTTAGGAAATGTTTACCCTTAGTAATGTATATTAGTAAATTGCAGAAGGAGATAGCCAAGATTTTTTAGCTTGTAATTTTAGACTTATTGTTAATCAAAACGAAATTGTAAATGAGGCTTTTAGTTCTGCTGTTGCAGAGTTAATGATGTGCAACAACATATGGTATGCAATGATAAAAACTATGATATAACAGTGGCATTAGCCAACTTTGTCCCTTTTCAATTCTCGAAATAAGACTAAAATGGTTTTTGTTTTGAGGGACAAAAGAAAACAGAAGGAAGATTACCATTATATTACTCTATGGCTCTCCGTTATTCAACAACTTTCTTTCAGATACTGAATATAACCATTCTGAAATGGAAATTTAGCAACAGACTCCTGGCAATTCCTGAAATGATGCACATCACCATGAGAGACAAAGCATTGCATTACTCTCTAGGTACCCTTTTAATTATAGCACTGTCCTTTAACAGTATTCTTTACAATATTTCAAAGGAAAAAATGCACAGACTGTTGGCATAAGAAGCCCTTGAAATTCCTGGAACAAGATAGAAATGATTTATAGTACCAGGAGACACCAAAGGAGATTCCAAGTACAATTAGCCTTGGATTACTCTCTGACTATCCTTTTAATTACAACACTGTCCTTGAAGTCAATGGTATTGTGATGTTGTTTATTGACATTAATAATGATTATCAAAGGAATTATTACCTTCTATAGTTCACTGGTTAATTAATATAGTCTTGAGTAATCAGTCTTTGTTCATTATTGCAAGGGAAGGGTTCTTGGCATATTTTGAAGTAGGCAAACAGAAATAGAGAACTTAATGCTTGTCTTTATCCATCGTCCCTTTGGGTTATTCTTAGAATTTTTTAGGATATTTCTTGCAAATGTCTACATAGAGAGTCTTAAGCAATAGGAAAGTGATCTTAAAGGAATACTAACTCTAAGAATGTTCATGAAATTGTAGGTCTTAAACTTGGCAAATAAGAGTATGTATTCATGTACCAATATCATGGCAAATAAGGTTAATGAATCAAAAGAAGCAGCCAGCAATGTGAATAATATTTGAGCAAGTACTAGTTACTGTCATTAGCAAGAAGCCTATCAGGGTACTAGTTATATAGCCATTAGTACCATCTGCAAGACAATTGTCATTATATTGACACTATAGTAAGTAACGGAAGTAATTATAACTGGGTCAATAGTTACTACCATATGGTCTTGTTCACTGATATATTATCTCAGATAAGTACCACTTCAATATTGGTCAGAAACAACCAGCAATTTATAATTACAGATAGCAATAATAAGTTATAATGATATGAGAACTCCCCCTCGTTGTTAAGGACTATTTAAAATCATTACTACCTCAAAAAGTTAATTCTGATAGCTCACTGATTGCTAAAAAAGAAAGGAAACGACCCACAGTGAATTGGTCAGCAACAACTAAACATTTATAATTAAAGATAATGACCATGAGTTATAATGATACAAGATACTCCGCCTCATTGTTCAAGATTATATCAAAGCAATCTTTCCCTAGAAATTCCCTTGATAACAGCCCAGTATGATAATGATATAAACTGTAAAAGATCTTAACAACTAAATAGTTATAATTGTGGATAATAAGTTAGTTATAATGATACAAAATACTCCCCTTTATTGCTGAAGGAATCAAAAACTTCATTCCTACCACAAAAGGTATTCCTGATTGCTAAATAGTAGATCTAAATAAAAGGAAGGAAACAAGCCACAAGCCACAACTAGAGTTTTATCAGCTGGTTTTGCAATAATTTTGATGACTTAATATTTAAGAGAGATATGCCTTTATTAAGCTAAGATAAAGCATTGTACCTGCTCTAAAAAGTCCACAAGATAAAGTAGATATCTGAGTTTTAGCCAATAATTTCTTACATTCTCAATCATATGGAGTACAAGTCTGAAACCTGCTGACCTCTAGCAGTTGGTAACTTATGTGCAATGGCAAATAAAACCTTCTAAACCATTCATGTTTGAGGATTCATTCAAGTTTGTTTGAATGACAAATTCTCTGGAAAACTTTAAATTATAATCGACAACGTTCTACATTCTTTGACCTCTACATCATGTACTGTCATGCTTTTAGACGGCAGAACAAAACCTGTTGTTTACAGACGTGCAGCCATTGTAATTATAAAACCGTGATTCCCTGCAGAAAGTTGTTGATACAAGTCTGACTATTTGTCTTGCAATAGAAACACAAATGTTAGATAAATATCGCCAGGCAGAAACAGTCTTGTGGCAATATTTTAATTCATTTCTAGATTCCAACAGATTTCCTTTCATGCTTTCACTTTGACATTCTGTTTTTACTTCTTCAAATCTTGATTCTATGGCCGTAAATGAAATGAAATCAATGGAGCTTTTACATCCTACTCTTCTGCACCTTCTGGGCTAATGAAGACTGGCAATGCCATGCCAGGACAGCGTCATACTTTTATTCGATTTTGAACTGTCCAGGGATCTTTAACGTGCACAGCCTGTAACACACAGGGCCACAGTTTATAGCCCCTCCTAACTACATCACTGACAGGGGGGAACCAGGTTGAAAAATCCAAACGTATCATCTGGACCTATGCCGGGATTGAACCCTGAACTTTCAGGTTAGCCAGCAAGGGTCCAACTCACTGAGCCACCAAGGCTCCCATATGTAAATGAGAAATAGAAAGCTGTGTACTGAATTGGCAACATTTTGGAATTTACCCATTGTTAGTACATTTTCAAACATTGTATAAATAAAGTTCTGACTTAATTCTGAAAAAAAAAAGGTTGAAAAAAAGGTTATTTTTTGAAAGTTTTCAAAATTGAATTTGTATGTTAAAATGATGTTCTTGTAGTGCATGTCTGCAAATTAAGTTATTGAAAAGTAGAAAGTAAAACTGCCAAAATTGAACTGGATGACCTTTCTGATTGTTTATAAATTATGTGTAGATTATCAAGTATTTCGAGAATAATATCTCAGGTGTAACAGTCTGGTCTGGTATCAGGTTTACAAAGTTTTATTCTAGATATACACTGGTATTTTAACAAATATACTGAAATCACTAGAAAACTAAGTGTTATGATACATACATGCCAACTGATATGTACAAATTATTTTAAGACTTCACCAATATCGGGAGTTTTAGTTTTAAGTGGTTATTTATTTTAATATAAACATTATGATACCACTAGTCTTATTTTTTTATAATAAAAAATAAAACCCAAGAACTAACGAACTGAGAGGCAAACAAAACTTGAAATCCAAAACAAAATATTGGCAACAACATATCAACTTTAAGGGGGTCTTACAAGTGTGTTTGTTTATTTCACTGGCTCTCTGTTGCTCTAACATGTGAGACACCATTTAGTGCAATTTTGCCTCCCATATGAAATCTATTTTTTTGTCCAAACTCTCTGGCATGTTTTTGGGAGCCTCGGTGGTTTAGTGAGTTAGACTCTTGCTCGCGAACCTGAAGGTCCATGGATTTAATCACAGCATGGGTTGAGATGATACCTTCGGATTTTTCAACCCAATTTCTCCTTATCAGTGATGCAAGTAAGAGTGGCTAACATTGAAAAAACATCTAATCGTTCTGATGACACAATAAACCAAGGCCCTGTGTACTACAGGCTGTGCACATTAAAGATTCCATGACTGATAGAAATCGAAAGAGAGCAGGCTTACACCACTGGCCTGGCAAGATTTCCTGCATTGCACACTACGTGGTGTTGTCTTTTCTCATTAGACTATCAGGTGCAGAAAGGTAGGATGTAAAATTCCATTTCTTTTGATTTGGTATGTTGGCATGTTTGTGAATCTGTGATTTGAAAGTTTACAACTATAGCAATAACACCACAGTATATCATTTGATAGTTATACCATTTGTTATTTCTGACATTTTGTTTATCTGGTTATCAGAGTTGGAATGATTCATTTTGATAAGTTCTTATAAAAACAACCACTTGTATCAGAGTGGTATATCTGGCTGTATTTGTTAAACACTGATTGACAACTAGTATTAGGGGTAAAAGGCAACACTAGAGCCTCTCTCGGGAGCACTTGTGCTAGAGTGTTACCCAATTAAATCACTTTTCAACACTGAAAAAATGATTGCCAACAAGAGCTAATGTGAAAGCTGATGGTAGCTGTAAATTTGACTGTATTTGTCCAACAATGAATGTCAACAAGTTGTAAAGTATTGTCTAGTTCGAAAATAAATTCATTTACATTTACATATAATTACTTAAATTACAAAATTTGTGGTCATAATGGTGTCAATAAAACCGAGATCTTCTTAATAGTGAGAAGCAAAAATAGATGGAATTATATGAATGAAAATTTTGTCTGCCTCAGAATTTGGGCCTATTTATGTCCAGCTGCAAAAAATAAGCTGCAATAAAGAAGCTGCAATAAATTAGCTGCACAATTACAGCTGAAGTGCACAAGATTGAGCCTAAAGACTGAGGACTAAGCAAAATTATTGAAAGTTGCTTTTATCATTTTGGGTCCATCAAAGAACAGCTAAACCTAGAAGATGGTTTCTGAAATGCAGTAAAAGTGTGTTAAAGTTGAAGTATAGAATGAAGACTTGTTATTTGCTTTTGTCAATTATTTGTTTGAAAATTTGTGATATAAAAAAAATCATAAAAAATCTGTCTGTCTGATCATCAATCAAATTTTAATTTTAACTTCTAAAAGAAATGACGGTCTAAACCAATACATAACAGATTAATAACCAACAAAAATAAGATTTTACATGCTTTTAAAATGTCAACATCTATTGTGACAATGTAGACTTTAAAGATTCTGTTTTGTTCTATTTTCTTTTAAAACAAAGCAGAGAGTTAGGGTTTTAATTTTAATGCTCAGGACATTTTTCTTCTTTTAGAACTTTCTTAAGCTGCATGAAATTTCTTTTAAACTCTGATGTTTTTTATACTTCAAACATTGAGAGAATATAATCTGAGAATTCTAAGAAATGATAAAAAGATGTATTGTCTATAAGGGACAGAATAGAAGACAGGTCTATCAGTTGTATTGTCTATAAGGGACAGAATAGAAGACAGGTCTATCAGTTGTATTGTCTATAAGGGACAGAATAGAAGACAGGTCTATCAGTTGTATTGTCTATAAGGGACAGAATAGAAGACAGGTCTATCAGTTGTATTGTCTATAAGGGACAGAATAGAAGACAGGCCTATCAGTTGTATTGTCTATAAGGGACAGAATAGATGACAGGCCTATCAGTTGTATTGTCTATAAGGGACAGAATAGAAGACAGGTCTATCAGTTGTATTGTGTATAAGGGGCAGAATAGAAGACAGGCCTATCAGTTGTATTGTCTATAAGGGACAGAATGGAAGACAGGCCTATCAGTTGTATTGTCTATAAGGAAGAGAATAGAAGACAGGTCTATCAGTTGTATTGTCTATAAGGGGTAGAATAGAAGACAGGCCTATCAGTTGTATTGTCTATAAGGAAGAGAATAGAAGACAGGTCTATCAGTTGTATTGTCTATAAGGGGTAGAATAGAAGACAGGCCTATCAGTTGTATTGTCTATAAGGGACAGAATAGATGACAGGCCTATCAGTTGTATTGTCTATAAGGGACAGAATAGATGACAGGCCTATCAGTTGTATTGTCTATAAGGGACAGAATAGAAGACAGGTCTATCAGTTGTATTGTGTATAAGGGGCAGAATAGAAGACAGGTCTATCAGTTGTATTGTCTATAAGGGGTAGAATAGAAGACAGGTTTATCAGTTGTATTGTCTATAAGGGACAGAATAGATGACAGGCCTATCATTTGTATTGTCTATAAGGGGTAGAATGGAGGACAGGCCTATTGGAGGGTACTCAGGATCTTATCTTGATGTGCATCTGTAATGTATGGCCTAATTTTCTACCCTTTGTAATAAAGATATTATTATTATTGTTATTATTATTATTAATAATTTGTAAGATAGTACTTTCTCAAAATGGGCATATTGTCAATTCCACTCTCAGTGATAATATTTTTTATTGGTTAAAATATAAACAGAAATCTTATCGAATGAGATGTTCAATTATGGATAGAATGTAGATTTTTTTTGTAGGTCATCTGAAAAAGGAATGCATATTTTCCACAAAGGTTAACTGTAGCATGTGACAATACAATGTAAATATTATTATATGGGACCTTGCCTTTAAACCTTATCTGAAAACAAGTTAGTTCTTTAATTTGATTATAGGATTTTTATCTGTCAACATTTTCTGTATAATACTTTTAAAAGTAAGTCAAAGAGATGAAAAATTTGAGACTAATTATTAATTTTTTTACAAATTAGACCCCATTATGTGTTTTTGAGATATCTGTCGTAAACAGCTGACAAAGGTCAGGAAAAAGTCGGTTAGAGCTGGATGGAGATATCTTCGTGCAAAAAGTAAAACATCAGTCTGATTGAAAAGGGCTGTCAGAAGATCACAAGAGTCACATGAAGACTCCAAACTGTACCAATACTCAGATAAGATTCTGTAAGATCATCACTACATCTGGTCTGTGGTCAAACCTCTTTGTAACGATTTTTAACTGGAATAATGAGGAAAGATTACTTAATCAGTATTCATTTACATCCGAGTTGACTGGAATAATGAAGGGTTGACTGGAATAATGAAGGGTTGACTGGAATAATGAAGGGTTGACTGGAATAATGAAGAGTTGACTGGAATAATGAAGAGTTGACTGGAATAATGAAGGGTTGACTGGAATAATGAAGAGTTGACTGGTATAATGAAGGGTTGACTGGAATAATGAAGGGTTGACTGGAATAATGAAGAGTTGACTGGAATAATGAAGGGTTGACTGGTATAATGAAGGGTTGACTGGTATAATGAGGAGTTGACTGGAATAATGAAGGGTTGACTGAATGATGAAGGGTTGACTGGAATAATGAAGGGTTGACTGGTATAATGAAGGGTTGACTGGAATAATGAAGGGTTGACTGGTATAATGAAGGGTTGACTGGAATAATGAAGGGTTGACTGGTATAATGAAGGGTTGACTGGTATAATGAAGGGTTGACTGGAATAATGAAGAGTTGACTGGTATAATGAAGGGTTGACTGGTATAATGAAGGGTTGACTGGAATAATGAAGGGTTGACTGGAATGATGAGGAAAGATTAGTACTCATTTACAGCTGAGTTGACTGATTCATAATTCTAAATCGTTTTGATTAAAAAATCTTTATTTTGAGTTTTCTTTTTTAAGTTCAAATGATATTTTCCCTTTTTCAAGAACTTCTGGACATAAAAATAGCATTAGATATTTACTATAAATGTTATTTTAGTGTCTTTCTAAACATTTTCAAATTTATCTGGAATCAGCACTATAAACTAGCCAGAACGCAGGTGTTTTCCTGAAAATTTTTTCCTGAGCTGACAAAGAGACATCTTTTGGCCTTTAGATCTTTAAAAAAAATAGACTTTTCATATATTTTCGATCGTATTCACATTTTTGTTTTGATTTTATGATTTATTAATAATATTTATGTTTTGAAAAGTATGTTTGAATTGGTCACAGATGGTGGACCATCCCCTACATCATTACTTTATTGTCAACATTTCTGGTTTAATGGTTGACATTTTTTATGTTCAACATTTTACTAAAAAAAATAGGTCTATGCCTCAGTGTGGGCTATGTATTGATATTTTTTGCCAAAACAGCTAGAATAAGTTATGTATAGTGGTGATTTTTTTTCATAATTGCTTCATTCCGACAAAAACAGAATCTAAACCGGAAAAAGCTGAGAAAAAAATATTGAATGAATATACTTTGTGAAAAAAATGTTCAATGCAAATTTCATATCAGGTTTATTAAAATAGAAAATGCAGTAGGATCAACAGATTTGCTGGAGAGCTGAAAAATACTTGGATGACTGTATTTTTTGTGAGTACAGTTTAAAGTTTTCAAAACATTTTGGCCTTTATGTGTGTTTCAGGGACACCTTGAGTTTCTACCATCTGATTTGCAATTTGACCTGATTGTCATAATGGTATATGATTCTGATTTTCTAGCCTTTGTATGTGAATAAGGGACTCTTTTAGCTTCTATTCGTACCATTCCAACTTCTCATCTGACGACTGAGAAAAACTTGGTCAGATAATGACGTCACTAGTGTCACTTTTATTTAGAGGTTCTATAGCACAGTCGGTTAGAATGTTAGTTGTTTACATGACATCATTTGCTTGGTTACATCTAGCGAATGGCGGCTGTGGGTTCAAATCTCTATCAGGGTGTGAAAGTCTGATGACCTTAAATAATTCATCTTCACTCTTGATTCCAGTCGATCCAGCTGTAAATCGGTAGGGATAATCCAAGAAAGATCAATGTCAAGAGGTTTAGCCAAAGACCAACTGGATCCTTAACTGTGAACCTAAGTTGTTATCTTTGTAAAATATAGTTTCTTTCTTTCTTTTTTCTATGACAAATACATTCGGTTTAAACTTTACTTTTAGTCTAGTATATATAAATACTTTAAAATATTCCAGGTGAATCATCATTAATTCCCAATTAAAAAAACACCTCATTATATGAAGATGATATAGAAGATTAATGATAAAACATAATATACATCTAAACACAATGTGAAATAGAAGGATTATGCATGCATAATTTATAACTGTTAATGATATACTGAACTAGATAGATCTTTATCATATCTAGCTAATCAACTATGGAATTTATTTCTATTTGTTCTCTTCTGCATATTTAATATTTGTCAATAATGTATATGAAAGTCTAATGCATTAAGGAGACATGTTGCTTTTTTTTTTGGGTTATTTTTTTCTCAAATTTACATGATGAAAGTGTTTTACAGAAAAAGCAGAATGCCCCTTTAATCTATAGTGCTTAGAAGATTTGTTTTGGTATGTTTGTGTGGACTTGAGGGCCAAAACTGAGGGCTGTTGCTACAAATCTTGTCTATATTCTTAATATTTTGATATTCTTTGGTCAATTTGATATCTGAAAGAGCTCCTATCATCTATAGGTATTAGGGAATGAAAGCCGACACCGGTTCAACTCTTGGAAGCAAAGCCTACAGAATTTTTCTTACCTTGAAGAGGATTCAAACCCACAGCGCCTAATAGCCTAGCAGATGACAATCCAAATTGCCACCTACTGAGCTATTCCACTGCCACAAAAAGACAATATCTCAGCCAAATGTTAGAGGGAAGTATTGACTTTTACACAGTTTGAAAGTTGTTAACCCCTCAAGGATATATTCATAAAGCCTGGCACGGGCAAGGATAGGTTATTAGGGGTTGAAAACCGACACAGTGCTGACTCTTGAAAACCGACACAGTGCTGACTCTTGAAAGCCGACACAGTGCTGACCCTTGAAAACTGACACAGTGCAGACCTTCGAAAGCAGACATAGTGCTGACTCTCCAAAGCAGACATAGTGCTGACTCTCGAAAGCAGACATAGTGCTGACTCTCGAAAGCAGACATAGTGCTGACTCTCGAAAGCAGACACAGGCATCAGAATTTTTCTTACCTTCAGGAGGATTGGGACAGCGATATGAGAAAACTGTTTCCATAATAAAATATGGGGACCAAGTTCAATAAGTTATAAGTATTTATTTGTAAATGCTGTTAAATTTAGTTTAGTACGTATTTTTCAGAAATTAATAAAGTATTATAGTTTTGAGAACTTCTTCAGTTCACTGTTTTATTTTGATAGTTTTTGAGTAACTTCTGTAGTCATTGTGTTTAATAGTTTATGTTCTGTTTCTACTGCATTGCAAAACTGCAGTTCAGATCGTTTGTATATTTTCAATATTTGGTGATTAAAAGAACTCCGTTTGTCAATGGTGTTACTATTTTGATAATTTTTTAGGAATTTCTCATTGATTTATAATTTCAGTGTAAGAATTAAAGTATCAGATTTTTTTATAATATATTATTATAATCTTATTGATTTTTAGGTCTTAGGACTACCAGTACGAATTTCCATTTTAACATATTAACCTTAATATTCGTCAACATTGCTTTAACCCTGTGCCAGTGCCTTCTGTTGGATAGTAACTTGTTACTTTTCAACCACACTAATCTCTACTGTAAAGTGGGTTTTATTTTGATAAACATTTTGGACTAACTTATGAACAAGTGGTTGTACAATCTATAGAACTATATGATCAGTTATCACGCTATTATAGACTCAATTGATTTTCCCTGACTAAAACTGGAAGGAGGAGTTAGGCAACAGATGTAAGTTTTGTAGCCACTGTTAGTCAGATAAGAAATGTTCTTAGATAACTTTGGTATCAGTTTTATAGTCGATTTCTGCCCAGGAATTTTCAAGTTTATCACCAAATTTATCAAGGAATTGAAGAATTTGTGAAGAATTTACACCTGGAAATTTTCAGATTTATTGTAAAATTCTAGTTTGTATTATTTGTTGCTCAGGTAAGAAAAGTTTTGATTGACATATAAATTTATAAAGATATGTTTAGGAATACGTTTTATCTGTAGATTTGAATCTCACCTGGCTGAGAATTTGCAGATTTATGACTAATTTTGTTATAATACTTTCAGATGTGTTCACTTATAAACTTTTCAACATAATTCAACATATATTATCATTCCATTAGTTCTACAGAACACAACTTAAAATGTTGAAATAACTAAGAATTATTTTTTCATTTCAATTTTCTGTGAATGATTAAAGATAGATGAATCTAAATATATTAATATTTTCACCCAGTGTTATTTAGTCTAAGAGACGAATATAAATTGTTTTTTTTATTTATTCTGAATTTTGATGAAGGTTGTATTTAAATAAAGATATCTATAAAAGCTCTTGGGTTAAGTGTGGAAACTAAATTAAAAGGGGCTTTGCTGAATGAGTGAAATTGGGAAATATTAGAACATGATCTGAAAGTTTAAAAATAAAGTTGCAAAAGTTATTACCTATATTGATGCCTTGCCCCCGTGTTACGTCATTATTTTTCTACACTCGATAACAAACAGTGGAGTCTTGTAGAAACATTGTGGTAAAGAAATAAAGTAATTGTAATCTTAGTTTAAACTTCTAAGCCAATAGATTAACTGCTCTTCAAGTAGGAGTAGGGCAAAAAATAGGATTAAATACAACTTACAAATAAAAAAAATTTGGAAATCTCAGTTAATTTGAATTTTTCAAAGACATAAATAATATTCTCTAAGGGGATTTTAACAATAAATAAAAATATTTAGAGAAACCATAATTATATTTAAGCTGGACTAAGGCCTGAAGCTCAATTCTGAATTCTGATAATATTAATAACAATTCTACATCTTCCTATTATTGTCTATAAAAGAATATAATTGAGTTATAATTCTTATTTTTTTGTTGTGGTAATTTTAAGGGTTCTCTTGTAAAACTTTCTCAGAAAACATTAACGAAGGTTCGTTGAGTGTATAGGCACCGGCAAATTTCATTGCAAAATGGTGGTTTTTTCCAACCACACTTGCAATAATGTAATTTGGAGCTAGACCTGTTATTTTAGCCTGGTTTGCTTATAGAATTGGTAGGTAGAAAAGGTACTCAGTGAGACAAGTTGCTTTGGTAGGTAGAAAAGGTACTCAGTGAGACAAGTTGCTTTGGTAGGTAGAAAAGGTACTCAGTGAGACAAGTTGCTTTGGTAGGTAGAAAAGGTACTCAGTGAGACAAGTTGCTTTGGTAGGTAGAAAAGATACTCAGTGAGACAAGTTGCTTTGGTAGGTAGAAAAGGTACTCAGTGAGACAAGTTGCTTTGGTAGGTAGAAAAGATACTCAGTGAGACAAGTTGCTTTGGTAGGTAGAAAAGGTACTCAGTGAGACAAGTTGCTTTGGTAGGTAGAAAAGGTACTCAGTGAGACAAGTTGCTTTGGTAGGTAGAAAAGGTACTCAGTGAGATAAGTTGATGGAATGTCTGCTACCAATTGGGCATGATAACGACAGCTTGAAATCAGAAAAAATGTAGGCAAATTTCTTCGTAGCAACAATTTCCTTCATTGGTTACTGAACATAGACACAGAAAAGCCAGACATGAAATTTGATTTCAATTTATTTTGATTTGAAACTTCACGGTAAAGTGATGTAAAAGCATGTTGCAGAAGAAAATCTTTTAGAAATTTGAAGAAGCGAAAGTTGAGTGGGAGAGGAGACTGTTTTTATCTCATTTCCTCACAAACTGTTTATTTCCCGAAGGAAGTAGTCCAGAAATAAACTAGAAATGGGTAAATATGTTTATTTTCTAGACAATATTTTCATAATTACCCGTCTGTAAGGTGCGTGGTATTTTCTCAGGAATATTTCATACTTCATTTCATTCAATTGAAGATTTGATTTTTGTGTTTTTGTGTTTAATCTGAAGTTGTTAAAAGTCTAATTATTTATCAAGTGATATTATTTATTGGAGTAAAGGATTAGTCAAGTCAGGTTAGACAAGAATAATAGTTTACTAGTCTGATTAAGAAAGTGACATCTCTATCATATTGGCCATACTTTAGATATTCTAGCTTTATTGGATTAATATCTGATAGTTGCTTAGAAGGAAGATCTCAAAAAGTTGTACCAATATAAGCTGATATGAAAAAGCTCTTTACCAAAGAAGGCCAATAAGTTCACCAATACCAAAACACTCCGTACCAAGATGCTCAAATATCAGTAACCTCTTACCAAAGTAGACCAATCTAAAAGCTTTTATCAAAGTAGACCAAAAAGCTTCTACCATGGTGGGCAAATATGAAAGTAGACCAGTCTGAAAATGTCATCAAAATGGGCCAATATCAAAAAGCTCCCTACTAAGGAAGACCAATATCAAAAGTTCTTTACCAAAGTAGGCCAATACCAAGTGCATCTGGGCCAATATAAAGATCTGACCAAAGTGGACTAATATGAAAATCTGACCAAAGTAGGCCAATATGAAAGGCTGTTTTCTTAAGTAGACTGATATATAGATGATAATCATGTTATTTACCATACGATACATGCGTGATTAGATCTGCCGATTCCCCCGAGGCTACCGAATAAAGAATAAAATGATTATGGTAATGATAGGTAATCTGATAGCAGAAGACAATCATTGCAATAAACCCTCTCACTGCACATACAGTCCTTTTTCTTTCATCTTTCTCCACTACAGGGCTTTTAATTCAAATCTATTTGTTGGACGTGTGTTTTTAACGGCTTGTAATTAAAAGTTTGTTTTTTTATATTTGCTGAACATGTTTGTCAGAACAGCTTTAATGGTCTAGAATTAGAAGCCTCTGTTTTTACTATATTTGCCAGTCGGGTTTGGCAAGGCTGCTTCTTCTTCCATTAATCTCTTTTGGAGAGGTCCAAATTACTATATCATTTTAAAGAGACAGATGCAGCGTTTTGATGGTCTTGAATATATGTAAATAATCTTCAGAAGTACTAGAAAATCGCATGATTATTACAAAATACTTCAAACTTGGAATTTTACTCACTATTTGTATATATGTATTTTCTATATATCACAGAGTATCTTAAATTGACAAGTCATTTTAACATTCAAACGCAGATAATTCTGCACACACATGGATTTGAAGGCTCAAATTTCAACAGTGTGCTGTGAATAATATTACTTAGTAGCTGAGATAAAAAAAATTCCTGTTTCTCAGACAAAAGTATAATTGGTCAAATAAAATGGCGGACTGTCCCTTTAAGCAGGGTTTATAAAACTGATTTCAAGGCAAAATATGAAGCAATAGAATTAATTTGTCAAGACAAAATGATTTAGCATCAATCAGAAACTGGTACGAATACCCCTGAAATATTCAATTTATTTCCATTTTTAATTTTGTAACATAAACAAACATGTTTCTAAAAGCAGGTGGTAAAAATTATGTCATAATATTATTTCTTCTATTTATCAAGAAATTGGACACTCTGAGTAATGCTTGTAGATTTTAGATACAAATTGTTACAGCGTTTAAAGCCTTGTTTTATTGGTCTTGTAATGAGCAACAATTTAAAAAGTTCTACTTAATGTTTTACGGTCATGGAATATTTAAGTCTCGTTCTTAGTTTATTTTTATAAACATTTCATGATTTCTCATTAACTTAAAGAAGAGCTTTCTTTAATAATATGGTCAAAATGTCATTTGACAAAGTAGTTTGGCAAATTATTAATCTTTAAGAAACACCTGATGGTACTTCTCTTTTGAAGGAGTCCAATACTATACAATTTAAACTCTTGATTTTTCCATTCTTTGGATGAGATTTTGATTAAAGGAATTGTTTGGATTGTACAAATTTTTTTATTCAAATTTTCATAGTAGTATTTGTAAAACATTAATACTTCATCAACACTTCTATTAATAAAAACTCTGTCAATAGTAAATACAATTTAAAATTATATCAACAACTCCAATGTTTTGAAGTTTTTGACAATATTTGCACACATCAGAAAGATTTTGAAATTGCAATGTGAAAATCATGTAATATAATTGAACATGTATCTTGAGCCTTTTAGCTTGTCAAGCTCATAAAGAAAGAATCTGAAACAGTTTGAGAAACTATCAGTTCAAGTAAAATATCAAATAACAAGCCTACTTCAACTTGGAATAAAACTTGACAGTGTTTGACCAGTTTGCATTTTACACAATTTTGTAATCAGAATTCAGAATGAGTTAGTATATTAAAATAGTGTTTTATTAATTCTTATTAACCTTTTAAACAGTAGCACATGAAAAAATCTGCTCATTTTATTAGCCAACTGTCTAACTGTTTTGTCTTTATTAAAATAAGGTGGAAGGATAAGACTAGTGACATCATAAAGCATGAAAGGTGAACATCTTTGACTTAATTGTGCTTATCAATAACTTAAAACATGGGCTAAGGTAGTTTGGTCGTCAGAAGATGGCAGGTATTTTCAATATTTTATTCATTCAAGGTTGAAGTTATCAAGGCATGTAACATATACATTACCATTACTGAGCTATTCAGATTTTCTATAACAGTATCAATGCAAAATTCTTTTGAAATGGAGTATGAGAATTGCATTAAAACTATGGTTTGCTGTGATACAACTGATTGCACAAAAATACTCAAACCTTTTAGCACGATATCCATTTAATTTTTTTCATACAATTTTATGATAAAATCAATTTGTAATTTGTTTATTTTGATGGAATCTGTCATAATTTTGTAATCTGACTAGGAGAATGATGAATCATAATGACAGAAAAACTATTTTGTGTTTTAAAAACTCTTCTGGTTAGAGATTTAATACAAATGAAAACGTTAATAATATTGAATAATAATAATAATAATAATAATAATAACTGGTCAATATTTTGTCATTGTGATCAATTATCAGAAATCATTTTTATGTACTGAAATTGTACTCAGTTGTTTTCGCCGATTCAATGTTCTTCGGTTTCTGATATTGGACCTGGTTGTTTACGACATTGTATTGTCAATTATTTGTCATTGGGTGTATTAGATGGCGTAAAATCCAATCGCTGCATTTACAGGCTTCTGTGATGCACTTGTCAATACTTGCACATGTCACTTAGGGCTCTGGTTGACTGTATTCGCTAGCGAACAGTCCAATCAAATTGCTGCAATTACATACTTCTGTGATACAATTAAAGTGGATATTGCAGTCAAGGTATCAGACAGTTCATAATTTGATTAACCTCAGAACTGCCAGTATCTGCAATGTTTTATGGGTATTTTCATAAGTGACATTTCTTTTGCCATTTTGCCAAGAGACTAGTTGATGGTATATATAATTGTTGGTATGTATGCATCTTTATTAAATCAGAACTTAAAAAACATGTTACTCAGAGGTTCACACTATGCAATCTTCAGACAACTGACCTATTTTCAGCCTCTGTCTCTAAGTTACAGTATTATCCATGGAAATTGGCTGAAATGTCAGAAGCAGTATGCCATGGGGAGTTAACTCTGAACAATCTGTTACAAACATGTGTGGTCATTTATGAATACTGACCACAACTGTTGTTTTGTATGTTCTGGTATCAACAGAAATGTCTACTAGAAGAACCATTGATCTTCTGGTATCATGAGCAATTTTCATGAACCAGGGATGCTGATTTGACAAAAAAGTAAAGGCAGTCTAGTAGTTCTATAGAAATAGAAATCTCCAGATAAAACAATATTATATAGCATTGTTTATAAACAACACCATTCCAAGTTGACATAGCAAAGTAGTATCCAAAACCAAAGTTTCACAAAAACTGACCCCAGACTGCTCCTATGTACCCTCAGTTCCAGGTGTCTGGTGCCTCTTGGACATTAAACCCTGTCAATGATTATTGTATTATATTCAAGAAGATACTGATGCTTTGGTGATTTGGGATGTTTTCATGAAATAACATACCGGTACTTCACCAGCACAGATTTACAATGTTTTCAAACACTTTGGACATTGAACCCTGCCCTAGATTATTGAACTCTTACTGAAGACAATACAGATAAAATGGTGGTTTGTAGTAGTAAAGTATTTATCTAATGTGAGGGAACTGTATGTTATTACAAGCAAGAGATAATGTAATTTTGATGAGTTGAATAAACAATTTGACAAGTGATAAGATACGCTATTGTACATCTTCTATTGATACTGGCATATGATTGGACACGCTAATGTAAATCCGATATTGATAGTAAAATATGATTGGTTAGGCTATTGTAGGTCGGTGATTATCCCTGACAGTTGATTGGTTACGCTAAAATGATTATTGTCTGATAATCACCTAAATCTGTCTGGTTCTCAGATTTATTAGATATCTGTGTTTATCTGTGATATCATCTCAATCTGCTGTCTTCTCATCATTATTTAACATTTCTTTTCTTTTATCAGAACAGTGTGATTAGCCTATTCTTCTTGGCCTTGAATAAATAATCTTCACTCTTAATTCCAGTCTACCCAGCTGTAAATGGGTGCATATAATCTGTGAAAGATCAATGTCAAGAGGTTTGGTCAAGGACCAGCTGGTAGAAAGGATCGTTTACTGTGAACCTAAGTTGTTATCCTTGTAAAATATAATTGTTTCTTTCTTTCTGTCCATAATGTTTTGTGTTATTAGAATCTTCCTAAATTTCAACATCTGTTTAGTTAGCTACTGGGGAAATATTAACTTCAATATTGACAAGTCTTAGAGGCATTCAGGATAGAATCAATTATTGCTTAAGAAATATTTTTTTATGAATTGGAATATTAGTATAATAGACATGATAGCAATAAAAGATATCTCTGATCATCACAGACTCAATATGTTAAAGAAATTCATCCAGGTTCTGTGATTCTGTTTTTTTTTGTATAGACTCCAGTACCAATTCTGCCTCATCAACTGCCCCCTGGTGGCAATGATTGACAGATAGTTAATATAAAGAGATAGGCCTTGAAAATGATGGACAGGTCCTGGAATGTAAATTCGTGGGTGTTAAGTTTGAGGATGATGAGTAGGTTTTGTTTTTACATTCATTTAATTTCCATCTGGTACAAGCATGAGATATTTGATATTCCTTATTCCATGTCAAAGTCTGTAATGATCTTTCAATCTGGTAAAATGATTAAGTGAAAAAAGAGCATGACCAGACTGTAAGGCCTTAGCACAATGAGGCAAAGGGGATGTCTGGGTAGATTTAAAATACATAATTTTGAAAAAAAAAGACTTCTGTGATTCAAAGGTGAAGCATTTGCCTCATTAAAGTATCAAGGTGCAGACTCACGAGCAATCTTTGTCAGAGATTTTTGTTGCCGATTAGACTCTTGTGTAAAATCTTGCGTGTGTCCGTACTTCCACAAAAAGGTTATCGCTTTATCTACAGGATTTATAGTATCAAACAAGTCTGATAATTGTCTCCAATAGTTTTATTGTCTGCGAAACAGACCATCATCATCCAATCAGATTCATTTTCCTTTCAATCCGCATGTGATTATCGACATGATGGAAAACAACCACTTAAGAGATTTGCCTCCTCATGTGCCCTTGTCAGTTGGTGAAACCATGGACAAGGCTCTAGACAGCGACAAAAATTGGCAACCAAGACTGTACGTTGCTCGCACCATAACAAGTTGCTACTTAACAAAAGGCAATGGCACAGAGTGAAACAATTATATGTAAATCATAGAAGAAAATCTTAAATGCAATATTAAAACAAATAAAACACGGAAATTAACAAAAAATGGTGATTCAATCGTTTTCTGAAAAAATCTAGAAAACGCAATTGCTAGCTATTTGTGGTTAACCTTTCAATGCCATTTACAAATGTCTTCTATTCTGTGGCCTTGCATGACATAAGATATGGGATTAATTCAACAGAAAGATAAAGGATTAAGTCGGCTTAAATCTAGAATTTCTGGCACAACTTGAAACAGATGTTTGCCATAATTTTACAAATCATTAGCATAAATTTGAATTCATACAAACAAATTGTAGACAGGCAATCACCTTGTTAACATTTCTGTACTGGACAGAGATATTACTGTTCATGTTTTAGAATGATTCAAAACATTGCCAGGACTTATTTTAAAGAGTTGTTTTTTTGAAGGGTGCAGTAAAGAGGTTTCCTAGCTTTATAATATTGGGATCGGATAGAAAGCTAGTGACTGTTGCAAAAGATGCTAACAATATCTAAGGGACTTTGCGATAACTATGTCATAAAACCCTCATATTCAGTGGAAATGCTAGACCACAGATGTCTAACTGAAAATTAGAATGGTACAACTTGATGTTATCATTGTTCCAATTAGACATAAAAAGGTCAGAAAATCACTTTACAATCTTTTGAGTAGTATTGTATATAATACATTTGCAATTACTTTGGTTCCATCCAGTATAGGACAAAACTTTTCAAGCAGTATTCTCGCTGCCAGTGATGTATTTAGAAGTTTGTGAGAGATAGGTAGGTAGGACACTAGAATTAGATCACAGATGTATAGCAAGCTCTACCACAAATAAATTGAAGTCTTCAGTTCTGATATAACTTATATTACTAATCTCAACATGATACCAACGAAGAATGAAATTCTAATGAAAATTTGATATTAACATCATCAGTAGGGAGTAAAATTATTTACCAATTCCTTGATTCCTAAGTTGTAATGTTATTTACTGATTCTTAGCTTCCTGGTATTCCCACATGATGTCATCATCTAGAAGTTACATTTACAATTTTTATAAACAAGATTGGTGTACATTCTTTTTGTTGATATTTGTTAAACAAAGTCATGGTCTTGCCGCGTTATAACCTCTTCACAATTTTCATCTAACTTATTAGGCTTTCTTTCAGATTACTGTATTTTTTAAAATTGTGTTTGTATATGTATGATCTGTGAAAGAGGACCCATATATCTTACTGATGAGGTATTATGTTGCTATGAGGGAAGTGGCACCAGACAGGGTATGCTTACTCTTACTCTGATACCCTTTACCACTGTTCATTATGAAATACTTACTCACTTATGATTGATATACTTCCTCATATAAAAAGTTCATTTGCTGCTACCAATGTTTTGCCAGTATGTTATTTGGATTTTGGGTTTCGTTTTGCAGTTTGGACTGTTAGTACTTGGTTTATGCATTGCACATAATATTCCAGGTATGAGCCCAGAATTATATGAGAGCACCTTGGGCAAGAAGTCGGTAGACAAGATCTTGAAGTTGTTAAAAATTTGTTGTTTGTCTTTTTTTTATTCTTCATATCATAGTCGCAAGATAAAACAGAATTTGTTTTCCTGTAATCAATCTACATTCATTCCTTCAATATGTATCATATCTGTTACTAAAAGCTTGTATCAACTTTCAGTTTCTGTAACATACTGACATTTTACATCAAAAGGTCATCACACCTGGTTGAAGATAACTCACATTCTAGTTTTAGTTTTCAGAAACTTGGAATGCTTCAAGTTATGCTTGCATTGTTACATATTTAATGATATCAATATTAGATTTGTGCTGATGAAAGTTTTAAGAAATTTGGTACTCTTTAAAGAGATTGTATTATTATTATAGAGAGAGAATTTAGTTGGTTTCTTAATGTATTCCTGCTGACTAACTTGCTTGAATCTTAATAAAGGGACACAATTTTATGGTATACTACTCCTTAGTTTTATTAAACACAACATTCAACAATCTACATCGTCATCATCAGGTGAACATTTTTTGTACCTAATGATGACAATGTAGATTGTTGAAATGTAGTGTGTGATAAAACTAAGGAGTAGTATACCATATAAACTGATGATGACAATGTAGATTGTTGAAACATTGTGTGTGATAAAACTAAGGAGTAGTAAACCATAATATTGTGTCCGTTATTTAATGTGATCTCTACCCCTAAATATCGCTAAAGGATAATTTCTATAATATTGACATTCACCAACAACTTTCTTTGTAGTTTTACATCAATTTAAAATCATTTTATATATATTGTCATATTACAGAACAGAATACTTTATTAAATAGAAAATACTACCAGTCAATGGTAGAAATAACAATATAACAATTTAGTATGACAATGATATTAATCATTATTAAAAGTGGCATATATTATATCAAATCTCTTTCTTGCATATCAGCTGATATGTTTGGTCAAACAAATGTGATATTGACCAATATAGTGTAGCAAACAAAGAGACCATGCTTACTCTTTTCAAAACACCTGATGGTACTCCTCTTTGGAGGAATCCACTACAATAGTAGTTTTACTCTCGATTTTGCCATACTCTCGGTGAGATTTTGATTAACGAAGTACAGATTTTATTTTTATTGACATCAGATAGGGTTTCAACTTACTTGCTAAGAGAATGTATCCTTTCAAGCAGCACGTTCATGAGTTTGATCCTTGTCTGATCTATTGTACCTCAGTCTTAGAAACTGGAATTGTCAAGCTAAACTAATCAGTAAAAGTGTTAACCCTGCTCAATTTGACCTCTTAAAAAACTTCTGGAAACACGTTCTACCAAATGTATAATTTGATTTTTTGACATTAAAAGAAAGAGGTAATAGACATGATAAATAAAATGTAAAAGATACAATCTGATCTTCAGATTGCATTTCTTTAAAATATTCCATTCATAATAGAAATTCCAGACTGATGCCAAAAGGTTACTTTTCCTCTTTAATGAGTCAAGCAGAGAGACCTTCATATTTTATTCCTTTTAATGATTTTCATTTAGTTTTGATGGACATGTGGCAACAACTCGAGTAACATGTCTAGGAAGTGATCGGTATTATTCGTGCATGGTTAAACTTTTTAATCTATTTTCAAGTTGTTTCATTTTCTACACATTATTTGCCTGAGTTGTCGTACACGTTATTTTTATCAGATCTAATATATTTTCACCAGATAACATGCTTCTTGCTTCCAGTTAAAAGGGAATTATCATGTTTTGAGCATTAAAGCAGTAAATTAAAAAACAAGAAACTTTTTGCCAATAAAAAATGGAAGTACAGAAATACCACTGCTGGAATTAAATTCTATCAGGTAGTAAGATGAAAAATTCATTGGCTATGTTCTCTTAAAATAAAGAAATAATAATAATAATAATAATAATTGTCGTTGCGTGATTTGAATCCTCCTCAAGGTAAGAAAAATGTTTATGCCTGTGCCAGTGCATCCGAGAGTCTGCTCTCACCCCCTAATATTAATAAATAGCACTATGGACAAGAAACCCAATCTACAGTTGGAATAATCATCAAGGAGAAAGCAACTTAACACCTGTAGTATTACTGATAATAAATATGACCTAGTTATGAATATTAATCGAGACTGACCTATATATTAACTAGTTATTGGTACTCAGGATGTCTGGAATATTGCCTCTATTACTGTTCAAATCTCTTTTTATCGGTTACCTTAATAGTTTGACCATATGTCAGATTTGCCCCAGTTTTACCTGATTATCATCTGAATTTTGTATTGAACAGGTTCTCCATCACAAATATTTAGGTGAATTCTGCTGATAATTCAGATATGTGGGTTGATTTCTCAATAATTGGAACAATAGATGGAGATCGATTTCTCTCAAGTAACAAACCTTTAAAAAATTTTTGGAGATCTGTTTAACTAGATCTTTAGTGACTTCAAAACCTTTAAATTGTTGCGTTACATTTGAGAAAAACCTGTAAATGAACGCTAATAATATGTGGTAAACTACTTAAGAACTCAGGCCATTTTCTTTCTCACTTTTTCTGCTCCTGATCATGAACTCTTTTTTGTTTAGTGTAAACCGAAATCAAGAGTTCACTGTATAACTAGCTCCAAATTGCGTTGTCCCATAAAACCTGTTTAAAAACAATGATTGGTCACTGCACCATTAATGACAAACTTCTTGAGAATCTGAACTTAAAAATTCTTGACCACTTTGTTTCAGATTCCAATCTGTTCTGAGAAATGAGGATGCCAATTGGTCCAATTTATGGCATTGATAAAATAACAGTACCAGTATTTGTTGAGTGATTATCTAGTTTTAAATAAGACATATATTGGTCAGATAGAACTGTAATTGATGGATTTATAGCGTTGGCCTAATTTAGCAGAAGAAATTAGTCAAGAAGTAACCCAGATAACCGTTGGTCTTATTATCTCCAATAATAACTCTGTCAAAATCTACAGTTCCAACTTTTATGCTTACTGTTAATTAGTCCTATAAATGGAATTGCAAGCTTCTTGTGTTTAATAAGGATTGTTTTAAAGAAGATAAATACCCTTTTTTTTTACAAGGATAACAATTTAGGTTCACCAGAATCCTTTCAACCAGCTGATACTTGGCCAAACCTCTTGGCAGTGATTTTCATGAAAATTCTGGGTTGGCTGGAATTTAAGGTTTTGAATCAGAAAAAAACATTAAGAATGGAAAATAAAACTAGGATACAATTTAAAACTCATGAGAATCCTGTCTACCAGCTGGTCTTTAGCTAAACCACTGGGCATTGATGTTTCCTGGATTATCCATACCCACTTACAGCTAGGTTGACTGAAATTATGAGTCAAGATGACTTTAACATGGTCACCTCACATCCACTTGCCAAATGAGATTTAAACTCAAGACCACTGAATGTTGCTGTATAATAAAAGAAGTAAGAAGAGTGACTAAAATATTATATTCTACGAGCTTTCGTCGTCGTCGATACGATTTCATCAGGTGAAATGATTTGGAAAATATTAACGGTTTTACTATTGATATTGAAACATCAAAACCTACAATGTTAAATACTTCATGGAACAGTTGACTTAGTCTAAGTACTGACATGTTCAATTCACTACAAGAGAGGCATAAACTAAGAGGCATTTACATATTTTATACAAGAGAGGCATAAACTAAGAGGTAGAAACATATTCTGTCTGAGTAATTAACTTAATGAGATCTTTCCAATGATCAGCTGGTCGTTGCCCACAGCTGATGGTGAGTGACAGAGGTCAAGTGATTTTAGACTACTGGATTTGTACTATGAAAGCAAATTTTCCTTCTTGAGGAGAAATGGTGTGGGGTATTGTGGAAGCAGACGTGACTGAATTGGGACAAAGATTTGACAGATTTGACAAGTAGGAAGTGTGCCAAATCTATTGTGCTTAATACTTCCAAACTGATAAACTGTGAACACATTGCCCTCAATTCCTATTAAGATGAGAAAACTGACATCATTGAGATGAGTTTGACAGAAGCTGAGAAATGAATTATTGTTATTACCAGTAGTTGAGAAAATGTCAAGACCAGACGGTGACCAGGTCATCATGGAGTTAAGAGTTCAGGATATTTGTTCTAGTTCAATAAAAGGAACGCAATACATTGTACAATTTAATCCTGTTTTCTTCCAATGTAATTACTCAAAACCAAACGTTGTTCATCAGCAATTCTATCAGTTGATAGACAACACTTTTGTCTCCAATGCTGAAAAGTTTATGCAGAATTCTTCCCATGTATTTATTCCTGAAAAACACCTGTCATGTGATCTAAATCTACCACAATGGAAGGATCAGTCGAATGTGTAAGAACATAGCATTGGATATATCTTTGCTGATCTTTGAAAATCTTGTAACTTATTTAACCTCCTTTTGAGGAGAGCAAAAAACGAAGGGGTTGAAATTATTATAGGCAATCTAGTCAAACCTTACGGAGAATAAAAGACAGTATATTTTGAATTCTAAAATTATCAACATTAAATAAATTTTTAGGAAGAAAATTGGAGACCCTATCTTTAAACAATGTATCAATGACATCTGAAAAGTACTATAAACCCCAGACAGAGATATGTAAAATGATAGAGAGACATACGTAGAATGAAGTGAGTTAATTGGGCGTCTGGCCTTGAATGTTAGCACACTGATCTGACACAGTAAACTAAGCTATAGGTATAATCTAATGTCATGTGACCTGAGGATATTCCTGATAATATAATCAACATGGAACCAACCTAGAATGATTATACAGACTTTCAGGAATTATGTTTTGAATGTGTTCATTGAGTACATGTAGCTTGTAAGAAAGTGCATGTGTACTCAATTCTAGTCTACAGACATGCTTGTCAACTTGGTATTACCTTTAAAAGTCCACATTGCTAATAATGTATACTTATTATTTAAATTCGTTAAACTAGAACCCCTTTTGTAGAGTTTAATTGACTGAAAAATTTAACTAGTTTGGCAAGATTTGGCGTTATTTTAATATAGATACCCATTGTATATTTCTACCTGTAATTCTGTGGTCAGATTTGACAATTTTTCTGACCAATGACCAGATTTTTTCCCTGATAACAATATTGTCCAGCCCTTGCTTTGCCATCATTTAATGTGAAAACCCACTACATTAATATGTACCTGAATTTATATGGTCAGATTGGAAATTTTCTACTGACCATAAACCAGATGAAGAAAATCTGATACCAATATTGCTCAACCCTAGGTTCGTCATTATTTTATAGCCAATCCAATATGAACATTTCTACCTGTGATTTTGCAGTCAGATTTGACATTTTCTACTGACCATTAACTGTTACTTTTATAAGACCACCCTCCTCAATATAAAAACTGTCATTTTGTGACCAGATCTGAAAATTTCTACTGATCGGACGTTAACCTGATATTTTTCCCTGATACAATGGACCTTCTAATAAAGTCAATCTAATACAAGATAAGGCATGAAACTAACAGATTGTGGACAAGTAGAAGTTCTTGTTATCTATTATATCAATAACAGACCATCTGGACTAGCAATATTCTAACAATAACTCTCAGCAGATAACCTCTTTACCTGGGCAAATTGATTTGATGTGACTCAATTTTGTTGTTAAATAAGTTATTGCAAGAAGAAAACTAACATAAAACCATCAGAACTGCAATTCTTGGATGACCATCTTGAATAGCTATATTTTATCAATAATATGAGATATATAACCTCTTTACTTGATCTTCTTTATTTGATATGAGCCAATTTGATCCTATTGTTAACGAGAATAAATTATTGCAAACAAAATAACACTACAAGCTCATCCAACTTTCAGTTTCTGTTTCTGATTTATATATAAATATTTAATCATGAATCCTGTAATATGAAATTAGTCTGAAGTCTGATTATTTTCACTAGTGGGTCAGGGCATGCTTACAACTTGGCAATCTGATTAAGAGTCCACATAGTAATTTTGTAGGTTCGTCGAATTGGTATCAGTATCACCTCACAGAGTTCATGAGGACTATATTTGTTTTTTGGTATGATTTATTAATATTTATTGGTAGATAGCCTGACCAATGATGATGGACAAGACGGTCTGTAGTATAATATTGCTATTAGGATTAATAATTTAAATTGATTGTTTCAAGAAAATCAAATCCTGGCAAAATTTCCCTCATGGCATTCTGCATGGTGTTGCCCGTCTTCATTAGCCCACATGGTGCAGAAAAGAAGGACATAAAACTCCATTCATTTCATTTCATTTAATGAAATCAAAAAGGGGTTTTATAGTTTATTAAGAATACTTAAAGCACTGTTGTAATTGTTCTTGTCTATCCTCTGTGGAGTAGGAGACAGAGATCAGCAATGACATCATTGATAATGGTATGTGTACCACACGATATAAACACTGTTACTGCTGTAAGAGTGGTTGTCCTACCATCTGTCCTAGACAGACATGCCTTCTATTTTTAATCTTTAACGGCTCTGAAAAACCTTGACCATAGCACAATTCTCAATGTTTAAAGGATTTTGACTATAATGCTATAAGTACCGTACATTATAAACTAGTGGCAATAACTATTTCACAGATACCTCTATGAGTGCCTCGAGTAGTGGATGTACCAAAATTTGTATCAGTGGAACATTCAAAGGTCATTTTGACATGACTGCCAAATCAGCAAACTGTGAGTTTGAACTCTAAAGACAGTAACAATGTCAGCTTAGCTTGATCTAACAAAGTACAACATATTGAAACATAAAATTCCATTTTATTTAGGTTATTTGAAATGGCTTTATTTGTTCAGATAAAAGTGTAATAAATGTTAAGGTAAAAGTGGCTTTTATAGTAAACCTGACTTGTTAATGGGGGCTTTATTTCTTCTGCCATTTAACTTCATTGATCTGGTAGACTTTTTTATCCAGTATTTATTTCATTTGAGTAATTTGTTTGTCTGAATACAAACTTTCATATTAAGTTAAAAGGGCCATACAAAAGTTTTATAAAGTTGTACTCTTGTGAATATTAAGGTTTATGGACAATTGTAAAAAGATCTCGATCAGCATTTTAACAAACTGAAAGACTTCCTGTACAGAGACCTTAGGATATTTACTCACTGTCGAGGACAGTCTGGGCTGACCAAGTGATGTGAGATAGGCCTAATAACTAATTATTCCTTACAATACCAGGGACAAACTGAGATCTATCAGGCGTAAAATTACATATAAATATTCACTGGGTCATTAAGTCATTCTGATCTACTAACTGAATCCTTTCTCAGAATATTTTAAATGAGTATTTGATCCTCTAAGCTTCCAGATTTACTTTCAGATGAAATAATATGCTCTTATACATGATTCACTTAAAGGTATATATTCGTCAAATTCACTTTAAAACTAAACCCAATGTTTCTTCCAATCAACTTTGGCTAAATTTTCTATTAACTGGATAACCAATCTTTAATGGGACAGATGTGCCATTTTGGGTGTTCATTTTAGTCTTGAATATATGTAAATAATCTTCAGAAGTACCAGAAATGTATAAATATCGCATAATTCCTTAAAAAATACTTCAAACTAGGAACTTTACTCACTATTTCTATAGATGTCTCTTCTATATATCACAGAGTATCTTAAATTGACGAGTCGTCTTTTTAATATTCAAACGCAGATAATCCTGGACATACATGGATTTGAAGGCTGATATTTCGAAGGTGTGCTGTGAACACTTTTACTGATTGGCTTAGCTCAAAAATTCCTGTTTCTGAGACTAAAATATGATTGGCCAAAATGAATGGCGCATCTGTCCCTTTAAGAATGTCATTATCTATGTGACATTTGACTGACAGCTAGCGATAGGTTCTAAATAAATTTGATTTTTGATTAAGTAAAATTTTTTTTGGTCGTCCCTCCCTTAAGTATCACAGAGTTCTTTTCACAAGTTTTGGCTCCTGTCACAAGTGTTGGCTCCTTTCCACGGGTTTTGGCTCCTCTCCACAGGTTTTGGCTTCTTTCACAAGTTTTGGATCTGTCAAAAGTTTTGGCTCCTGTCGCAAGAAGTGATCACTGTCCCTCCATCTTTTAACCATTTAACTAATACAGAGCTCTTTTGACAAGATTTGTCTCCTTCCAAAAGATTTGTCTCCTTCCACAAGATTGCCTCCTTTCACAAGATCGCCTCCTTTCACAAGATTTGTCTCAATTCTTTTTGGATGAATTAGTTTTTTACTTTCTACGGTTATAACTAATATTAAATTTGTTCATGTTTTTGTTTCCAATTACAAATCTTTTACAAAATTTGGACATTTTCTAATCAGAAAATAAGCTGTATTGATAATAACGCCAATTCAGCAGTATGGATTCTAATTGTTACAACACTAAAATTACGCGAATTTACGAGATTTCAATTTTAAAAGTATTGAAAACATATTGAAGGCATATTGAAGGCAATCATCTGGAAGAAGGCTTCAAGCTCAAACGGGAAATTAATCTCAAAATCAAATAACTTGATGTTGTTTTTATTGGTTAATAGATATCAAGAAATTCATGTGCAGCATTTCCGCATCATCTCATTCTTAAACTTTTTAACGAATGTATCTTTTCTTATAATTTATTTTTAGATTGATATTATTTCAAGTGGCGTAAGGATCTGCTAGTTTATTAAAATATCGAGTATACTTGTAACACCACTCTATCTGTGTATTTGATTATTGGTCTTTGATTTGATTTTAACAAGATCTTTACCACCTTGAAATTGAAATAGTTTCTGAAAGGATTGAAAGTTTAATTGTATTGAATCTTAATCAAAATATATCTGGAAATATTAAAACAGAACTTGAAACATGTTGTTAATCAGAGTTAAAGGCATGAAAAAGATGTTAATTAAGTTTATTGACCACAGAACATGTAACTATCCGAGTCTGTTAAGTTTAATCGATATTTCAGAAATTACATTTCTTTTGCCTTCCAATGTTTAATTCCAAAACTAGGGATCCAGCATGACGAGAGCTTTTACCAATTTAACCCATGTGTGTGATTGTTTATGTATGTTGCAACAATCCAAATAAGTGGTTGGAAGATGACAAGTTAACGTCTGCTTCCGTCTAAAACTAATATCATAGACTTGGTAGTTGTTGGCAGATGACAAGTTAACGTCCACTTCCAGCTAACTGATATCACAAACTAGGTAGTTGTTGGTAGATGACAAGTTAACGTCTGCATCAAGCTAACTGATATCACAGACTAGGTAGTTGTTGGTAGATGACAAGTTAATGTCCACTTCGAGCTAACTGATATCACAGAATAGGTAGTTGTTAGTAGATGACAAGTTAACGTCTGCATCAAGCTAACTGATATCACAGACTAGGTAGTTGTTGGTAGATGATTAGTTAACGTCCACTTCCAGCTAACTGATATCACAGACAAGGTAGTTGTTGGCAGATGACAAGTTAATGTCCACTTCCAGCTAACTGATATCACAGACAAGGTAGTTGTTGGCAGATGACAAGTTAATGTCCACTTCCAGCTAACTGATATCACAGACTAGGTAGTTGTTGGTAGATGACAAGTTAATGTCCACTTCCAGCTAACTGATATCACAGACTAGGTAGTTGTTGGTAGATGACATGGTAACGTCTGCTTCCAGCTAACTGATATCGCAGACTAGGCAGTTAGTGGTAGATGGCACATTAACGCCTGCATCCAGCTAACTGATATCACAGCCTAGGTAGTTGTTGGTAGATGACAAGTTAATGTCCGTTTCCAGCGGTTGCTGATATCTTGGACTAGGTAATTGTTGGTAGTAGAAGTAGTTGGTAGTTGGATTGGTTCAATTATATGAAACTGTACTGTTGGTTTTAGTATATATTTCCAAAACTTGCTGTCCTTGTGTCAGCAGTATAAGTGAAGAGTTTACCAATTTAACACGCGTGTGTGATGGTGTGTGTTTGTTGTAACAATTCCATTAGATAATGAAAGATGTTATCAAGATAGTATCAGTTTGTAGCCATCTATATTCTTATATTACCTGATTACAGTTTTTATTATTGTCTCTTGTTTTTAACAGGATATCTGAGAATTATTCTTGATAACTCCTGTATTGAATCATTAATTCTTGATATTTGACTATTGTTTAGCAGCAACTTGATACCATCATTGGAAAATAAAAATAGAAATGTCAATTGGTGCAATCTATGTGAAATAAACACTTCCTGAAATCTCCAGACTTTGACAGGATATTTTGAAATTTTCTGGTATTGAATCATTAAGTTTAGAAGTAATTTGCAGAAATTTGTTGCCAAATAAAGGACAAATGGGAAGGTCAGAGACCTTATTCTTTAAACTTAACTTTTGATGATTCTACTGTTCCTGTCATCTGATTGGTCAATCACTAAAATTGATATTAAATTAAGTTTACCCAATCAGATTACTGTATTTCTTAAAAACTGGATTTTTATTGAATTTAAGTTTTGGAGAGGAAGTTCCCAGGACTTTTGAAAAATTTCATCCTGAAAATTAAGATCTGAATAGATTTATTTAAAAGAAAACTGGTTAGGATAATAAAAAAGTTAAATGAAGTAGACCCAGCATAATGTACCTTATTGCACACTGCTGAATATTGATCGTCTTTGTTAGCCTAACAATTTGCGGAGTGCTATAAAGTAAAATTCCAATTCATTTTTGCTTGACCTATAAAAACAAAAAATTTGTATGAAAACTTTTTAAAATAGAAGTTATTTTTATATTTGAATTTTTCTATGAATACTTTAGTTCTTTTGGAATGATTTTGATATGATATGAATTTTTAGATCAATATTAAAACTAAGATAAGCAGTATTTTCTTTAAATCAGGGTGGAATAATTCTAAACCTCTGAGGGTTTTACTGTTGTATTAAATGTCTAGTATGAAATAGAATTTTAAATGGCTACAATTTATACTTTCGGTTTATCATTGGGCCAATCTGACAGACCTATATCATAAGATTAGGTTTTAATACTAAAATGTCTAGTTTTTACTTGAATTATTTATGACAGTATTTTTCTACAAGGTTGATGGTAATTCGTATTCATTATTTGTTTCACGGAACCACTCGTTGAAAATTGACTTGGATTAAGGATGGATTGTAATGTCTGCAGTTTTCAGAATAACTTCAAAGTTGATTAAGGATACATTGTTGTTCATGAAGGGATATTTTCGTCGAGATTTTTTGGTTTACTAGCTTATAAATGCTTGATTTCAGATTTATTTTTTTTATGTAGATGAAGCTAAGCTCAATCAGCTGATAAAAGTAATATAAATAACAGTGGTATTTCTATATCTCTCTACAATTGATGTATTGAGCACTATTTTAACAGTGGTATTTCTATATCACTCTACAATTGATGTATTGAGCACTATTTTAACAGTGGTATTTCTATATCCCTCTACAATTGATGTATTGAGCACTATTTTAACAGTGGTATTTCTATATCTCTCTACAATTGATGTATTGAGCACTATTTTAACAGTGGTATTTCTATATCTCTCTACAATTGATGTATTGAGCACTATTTTAACAGTGGTATTTCTATATCTCTCTACAATTGATGTATTGAGCACTATTTTAACAGTGGTATTTCTATATCACTCTACAATTGATGTATTGAGCACTATTTTAACAGTGGTATTTCTATATCCCTCTACAATTGATGTATTGAGCACTATTTTAACAGTGGTATTTCTATATCACTCTACAATTGATGTATTGAGCACTATTTTAACAGTGGTATTTCTATATCTCTCTATAATTGATGTATTGAGTACTATTTTAACAGTGGTATTTCTATATCACTCTACAATTGATGTATTGAGCACTATTTTAACAGTGGTATTTCTATATCCCTCTACAATTGATGTATTGAGCACTATTTTAACAGTGGTATTTCTATATCACTCTACAATTGATGTATTGAGCACTATTTTAACAGTGGTATTTCTATATCACTCTATAATTGATGTATTGAGCACTATTTTAACAGTGGTATTTCTATATCTCTCTACAATTCATGTATTGAGCACTATTTTAACAGTGGTATTTCTATATCGCTCTACAATTGATGTATTGAGCACTATTTTAACAGTGGTATTTCTATATCTCTCTACAATTGATGTATTGAGCACTATTTTAACAGTGGTATTTCTATATCCCTCTACAATTGATGTATTGAGCACTATTTTAACAGTGGTATTTCTATATCTCTCTACAATTGATGTATTGAGCACTATTTTAACAGTGGTATTTCTATATCACTCTACAATTGATGTATTGAGCACTATTTTAACAGTGGTATTTCTATATCTCTCTACAATTGATGTATTGAACACTATTTTAATAGTAGTATTTCTATATCACTCTACAATTGATGTATTGAGCACTATTTTAACATTTCTATATCGCTCTACAATTGATGTATTGAGCACTATTTTAACAGTGGTATTTATATATCGCTCTACAATTGATGTATTGAGCACTATTTTAACATTTCTATATCACTCTACAATTGATGTATTGAGCACTATTTTAACAATGGTATTTCTATATCTCTCTACAACTGATGTATTGAGCACTATTTTAACAATGGTATTTCTATATCTCTCTGCAACTGATGTATTAAGCACTATTTTAACAGTGGTATTTCTATATCTCTCTACAATTGATGTATTGAGCACTATTTTAACAGTGGTATTTCTATATCTCTCTACAATTGATGTATTGAGCACTATTTTAACAGTGGTATTTCTATATCACTCTACAATTGATGTATTGAGCACTATTTTAATAGTGGTATTTCTATATCACTCTACAATTGATGTATTGAGTACTATTTTAACAGTGGTATTTCTATATCTCTCTACAATTGATGTATTGAGCACTATTTTAACAGTGGTATTTCTATATCACTCTACAATTGATGTATTGAACACTATTTTAATAGTGGTATTTCTATATCACTCTACAATTGATGTATTGAGCACTATTTTAACGATTTCTATATCGCTCTACAATTGATGTATTGAGCACTATTTTAACAGTGGTATTTATATATTGCTCTACAATTGATGTATTAACCATATTTTAACAGTGGTATTTCTATATCACTCTACAATTGATGTATTAACCATATTTTAACAGTGGTATTTCTATATCACTCTACAATTGATGTATTGAGCACTATTTTAACAATGGTATTTCTATATCTCTCTACAACTGATGTATTAAGCACTATTTTTACAGTGATAATATTGAATTTGTTAACAGACGTCAAATGCTCCCTTGTCATTTTTTTTATGACAGTGAAATTTCTCTTTAAACAATGTTTCCTGCCTGTGAATTTCTGATATTTGTTTTTTTATTTCATTATAATATTTAATTGACTCCTGCTATGGGACCTGCTGTGGAATTTATTAACAGATGTCAAGTTCTCCCTTGTCATTTTTTTATGACAGCGAAATTTCACATTGAATAATGCTCCCTGCCTGAGAATTTCTGATTTTTAGATTTTTTTTCAATTTAATTGACTACTGTTATTGGATTTTATCAACTCAACATGTCGAGTGCTTTTTTGTCATGTATTGTTTAGCGTGAAGTTTCACACCAACTCCCTGCTGGCGAACAACTCAATATCCCCAACCTTTTTACATAGAGAATGGTTGTTTATTTTAGTGTTTTGAACGTGAATGATTTAAGTAAAGTTTGTGTCTAATGCATTCTACAACTGACTGGCTTAATGGCTCCCTAGAGACCAGAGTCATAATTGTAGACTGGAGAAATCATTAATGAGCATTATTGTACTAAATCCTCTTGTATTGTTTCATTAAAAGCATTTTTTATCACATTAAAGAGACTAGAGACTAAAATATAAATCAGATCCTGAAGGAATTGTAATGCTACAGTTTCAGGATGTCTGTAAAAGGTTAACAATATGCTTCCGTTTAAATAAAAATGGTTTTCACAAAAGGTTTTATCTTCAGAACAAAACTACAAAATGCTTTGAAATATTTTCTTCCTTATGGAGATCAGAGTTCCGGTCTCTCTTCAGTATTTATTATCTTACAAGAAATATTACCCTCCTGTGATAAATATAATCGTTTGATCATTATACCTTTACTACAGGGGAGTCTGGACATTAAAGGATTAGTTTAGGAAGTGCCTATATTTGTGTCTTAAAATAAGTTAAATTTAAAAATTGATTTTAAAGTGTACTTATCTAGTGCTTTTCCCTCCTGGGCCAAAATTCAAATGTTAACTTTATTTAAAATGAAACCGAGATGCATTTGCTTTTATACCAGGTCATTGCGTCCTCATATTTCCTTGGTTTCTATTTTCTGTCATTCCAAACCGGAAAATTCATAGACTATTTTTGTCTATTTGTGTCTCTTTAAAGCAGCCGTAAACTTGTCCTGGTGCCATTAGTGTAAGGTTTTATTTGTTTTTTACATGACTAAGTATGTTATTTGGTGTAAGGAAGTTGATCTACGGTCTTTCTATCAACAGCAGTCCATTAAACATAATCTTCTAAGTCTCAGGTAGACAGATCTGGATCATATTGTGTCCATTATAGATTTTATTCTGGTCATTCAGGAAATGTACATTCAGGAAGTTGTTCTTAAAACGGTGAATATAAAACTGAATGGTTATTTATTTGCATTACACTTAGAGTTTTCTATTTAAAGAGTTGTCATGAATTTCCACAGGACACAGGAAATGTAAGAGGCAGTTGTTTTAAAATGTTGATGGTAATTGTGAGGAATAATCATTGTATCAATTACAACTCTGCATTTAAAGGGAATGGAAAGAGGTTTTGTAAATTTATGTGTATTTGGGACACTGATAGCATCGATTTGCACCATTTTTCCAATTTTCAATCAGACGTCTGTGGTTCCTGCAATTCCACTAGAATTAAGCGTTTTATGACATCACTAACTGCAAAATATGCTGACACACATAAGGACTTCACGATTAGTGACGTCATAAAACGCTCAGTTTTGGTGGAATTACAGGAACCACAGACGTCTGATTGGAAAATTGGAATGATGCAAATTGATGCTATCAATCTCCCCGAAGGACATAAAAATTTAGAAAACCTCTTTACAATCCCTTTAACAAAGTTTTAATTTAGAATACTGGATATTCCTAATTTTGTTCATGCAGAAAGCCGTTTTTAAAACGTTTATGATAATATGCAACACTGAAGTTTATATTTTTGTATTGTATTCAATAAGAGTACACTGTGAAACACTCTGTGATGTTCGATAGTTAAACAAAGGGTATTTAAATATAATGTCTTGTATTTCAGAGTGAAATCCTGTTTCCTGTACTAGAATGACTTATTAATAGTGAAGATTAGAATCATGAGACCTATTTTGGTGAGTTTTTTTCAGTTCTATTAAATATAAAAAGTTCAATGTTTAAAGTTATCTTCTAGAGTTCCCGAATATCTTTATTTCAGACGTACTAGAATAGAATCACTTATGAAGAGTGAACAGCATAAATTTTGTGTTTTAGATTAGACAATTTTGGCCTAATGTAAGATTTGAACAACATTTAGAAGCTGAGAGCACATATAACAGAAAGCACAAGGGAATATATTATGGTATAACACTACATACAGACATAATGTTTCAACACAATTTACACGTGTCGTCATCAGATGAAAATGATGTTATACCATAATATATTCCTTATTTTCAGCTGATGACGACACATGTAAATTGTGTTTCTGATGATTTGTTTGTTATATCATAATATATTCCCTTGTGTTTTCTGTTAAATTTTCGTTCTTACTGAAACAAGTAGAGATCTTCAGACAACTGTTACTGTTTGTTTGTTCATATTGTTTGTTAAGTTATGTAAAACCACATCTGGTAAAATCAAATTATTTTTTATTGATTCAATTTAAAAATTATCCAATACAAGATGAAAATGTTGTTCTTGTCTTTTAGTCCGAAACATGTGCCAATAACTGAACTGCTGGTGTCATAAATATTCCAGTAAAGAGACAACTTCTGTGTCTAATTTGTGGATTTAAGTTCATTTCATTTTCATTATTTTTTAGGAAAACAGGATATAACACAAAATGCCTCACCTTTTTATGCCAATAAAGTGTAGAATAATATTGCATAAAGGGTCATAAAGCGATGATTATGCACCTTTATGTTAATAAATAGTTTCCTATTAAAATATTACAATTGAAATACATAATAAATGATTCACACTGTAGTTAGCTAGATTTCATTATTAATATATTACTCAAATAGTTCTGTTGAACTACATTAAAAGTTTGTTCACCATGACGTAACTTGTAACACTATTAGCTCTTGACATCAGGGAATTGAAAATGTTTATTTTTCTGTTAATGTAATATTGAGGTGAGTTTGGAGTGTGCATGTTAATGCCATTAAAAAAAAAAAAGGTGTTTAATAGATGTTTGAGATAAACTGCAATTAAGAATTTGTTTTTAATTCAGGAGTTAAAGAATTAAGTACTGATAGTGAACTTGGATGGTACTCTTATGAGATTTTGAAGTGAGGAAAAGCCTTCAAATTAAAAAACAGTGGATGACCAATTGATAAAAGTATAGTTAGAGAAGTAGAATATTTGAAAATTTGAATACTTTGAAAAAAAAAAGCCTTATTAAAGATGAGTTCCCTTATTTTCATTGATGCAAATGAAAATGCTAATACTTATATGAATAGAAAGTAGAGGTATTCTTATGACATAGAAAAATATATACATCCTTATGATTGGTTAAAACTGTTAATTATATGCAATAAGAACAAAGATATGATTAATAATACATGATAATTCATTAGAAACACCAATTAATTAAATAGTTTGCTTAATTTGACACTAAAAAGATATGGAAACCCATCTTTATAGTTCACTGCAATTGTGAATTTGGTTGATACTTGGTTTGAAACTGGTACAAAAATCTTGAAGTGAGAAATACAAATTGATAATGGAGAAATGTTTAATTATGGAAGAGAATTAGGTAGACACAGTTTAGTCAGCATGATAACACCGCAGTAATCTAAAAATCTTGAAAACTGATTAAAAAAAGATGTTTGATAGATGTTTAAGTATTAACTATAGTTGTTAATTAGCTTGATACTTGTTTATAAATGGTGTAGTAATTTTGAAGAGTTATTGGCAGAAGAAAAAGTTGATAAATGTTTGATTAAAAAATAGAATTAAGTGAATTATATCAGTAATTAAGATATATTAGATATTGTAGAAGTGATAGAAACTGTAAACAAACAGTGTGTTATTAAGGAAATATAAGAGAAATAAGTAATCATTACATACTCTGATATGTGGAAATTTATCTAGAAGATTGAAATATTCTGGAAACATTGTTCGATATTAAGTGATTTTTATTCAACTATAACAAGTAAAAATAGTTGAAACTTATGAAAATTACAATTTTTTTTAATCATGAAGTTTTTTACTTTAAAGGTTTATAATGCTCTGAGTGTGTTAAAATATCATATTAAATGAATTTCTCTAGATTGGCTTTAACAGATAAAATTTAGTAAGTAATATTATAAAGTGTTAGATGGTATGGACTGCAGTGGTCTCAGGAAAGGAAGTATTTAGTGTTGTTCTGTAGGCTGCACCAAATTGTATAAGTGATAAACAGTTAGTATTCTTGATTTGAAAGATAATTTTGATGTTTTTCTCTCTGAAATTTTTTAAATTTACTTCAAATGTAGACAAGGCTTTCAGTAATGGGGGCCAAATATCAGAGGTAGCCCGAATATTTAACCTAGTTAAAATGCGGGAAAAACTTCCATTCGGGCTGCAAGGTTACTCTTATTATAGATACTGGATTTTAGAATGGTTCAAAATGATGACTTCTCATGATGTTACACATTGTGTAACTATAGCTCTCCATCAATCATATTTAAGTAATGAGAAATGACCCTAATTTTGTTTGTCAATCTATTGATCTCAGTATGTCAATAGGATTATAATTTATTGAAATATATTTAAACTATGTAATGATGACAGTTATAAGATAATAAAAATATTTTCACATGATTTAGAAGTCAGAAAGGGAAGTAGTGGTTAAATTATTTAACATTGCAATTTTGCTTAACATTAATTCTTGCATTCTCGTCCAACGTATCCAAAGGATAATAAAACAAATTTTCACACGACTTAGAAGTCTTAAAGGGATTTTGTTGTTTCAATATTTGCTTTTAGAGCTTCAATAGACAAAATTTTATACATATCTATTGCTTTTTAGAATGAAAATCTCACTTTTGGTTTGTCTTCAATATAATATAATCTCTTTCTAAGCTCTGGCAGCTGAAAAATACAATGCTTACAACTGATCTTACATTTAATGGTAATAGTAGCTCTATCAGCTTGTAAAGCAAATATTTAGATTACTGTATACCCTTGAGCTACGTCAGTTGATGAATAGAAAGATTCAATGACTGCATCCCTTTAAATATAGTGAATTTTAAATATTTCAGTATATTTAGATGTCTGTATCCCTTTTTAATTTATAATTTCTCATGGGTAGCTGAAGTTTAGCAGGAGATGCTGGCAAGCAGATTGATTAAATAACTTTAAATGTATAAATCTTGATATGCAAATGTAGTTTCAGATGCTAGATCTGTTTTTAACTAACAGTGCAGATTCTAGGTCTGTTTCTGGATGACAGCATACCTTAAAATCTACCAATCATGAAAAACTAACTAAATATTGATTCAATACAGATGCTTGGTCTAATTGTAACTGACAGCATACCTTTCTACCAGTCATGAAAAAAACTAACAGCGCCGATGTTTGGTCTATTTCTGGATGACAGCATACCTTTAAATCTTTCAATCTTGAAATACAGATAGAAAATAGATTTTGATTTATATTACCAGTGTAAATAGAGCAATGGGTTAAAAACTCTTCACGGCTTGACTTTACAGCTTGAACATCAGAATTAATATCAACTTTTATGTGAAATATCTTCAATAACTGCCGAGTTCAGTTTTTATTGTGTAACTCTACTATTATTAGTGGCTGAGATTAATTTTATTGGATTCTGGATTTTGGCTATTGAGTTTAGGATGTGAATGGGTATGTTTTAGTTTTCTCCTTGTGATTGAATTAAGAATGTCCTTAAGACAGAATCGGATATTTTTGAATCTGATTCAACTTTGACTGGTAAGGATAAAGGAACAGCAATGGTGTATGTTTCATTAGTTAATAGTTCTGTCTATGTTTCTGTAAAGTATAAGCTCAAAGCTTAGATATATGTATATAATACTGAGCTTCTGTAAAGCTCAAAGCTAAAGTGATAAATTAAATAGATATTTTAAAATATATAAAGTAGTGAGCACATACCCCACTTGAAGTTCAAATAAAAGACTGGATATTTCTGATTCAACCATTATTTACATTATCAAGTCATTTCTAGTAAACATTGTACTGTCACTGTATAATTAGATGAGAAACATGACCCATGTCAGCCTGAAGGTGGAACGTCGTTAGTAATTTCCGGTATTCTTAATTCATTAATGATATTACTAATGACCTTATAGAAACACCTGACCTTGTACACAGATTTCTACATGTCAACTGCCATTAAGTCTCTAAGAGCTGTCTTGCGTTTTCATCTAAAACAGACATATACTTAGCCAAATTCAGAATTCATCAAATCTTCCCTACAACCTTGGGGACCTTCGCCATTCATTGGACTTAACACCTGAAAATTCTACATTTATCAACCAACAATCTTCACTCAATCCTCAAATAATTCCATTGGATCTGTTTAAAGTGTGGTCTATTTATCAAGTAGCTGGTGATAATGACAGGATTGGTTTTGTAAAAATAAAGCTAATTTATATGTGTAAATCTAATCTTTTAACAGATATTTTTCTAATGTTTGTTATAAAGTCTGACAACTCGCATGTTTGAGAGATATTGTGTAAAGAAGTTGTCATTCTGTTGACAGCTCGTGTTTCTATTACCTCTATATATGGTCAGATTGATTTCCTGTGTTGATGTTTTTAGGTTCTTCAAGTTTGTCATATTTCGCTCTGCATGTTTCTGTACAATATTTAATAAAATTAAGTGAATTCTGTAGGTATTAAATATAGAGGTTTTATTATCAAAATACATGTAGCTTTCTTGAAAATTGATATTAAAAGCTATGTGTACTCTCTGAATTCTGATTTGAATAAGGAATTCCAAGGGAAGTTAGGCTGTCATAGCATCTTTGTATTTAACAAAGGTAAACTAGCTGGTATGACCAGGATCTGTGGGATTCAAGATTGTACCTTGTACTAGATATTTCAATCGAATTGAATCGGTGTTGCAGGTCAGAGAGGCAGACCTGGAAAAAATGTCCAGTAGATGGAAAATGAATAAAGAGCTACTTGTGTTACCAGTTAGTCATTTTTAAGATTCATCGACAGTTGGCAATTGAAAAAAAATTTCCCTCAAAGCAAATAATATGATCTTCAACAACCAAAAGAGTATTAAAAAAGTAGAACATGAACTACATTTCATCTTAATGTATTTGCACAGCAGTAGGCCTATTCAGACCTTCAATTCACCCTGACTCTATGCCTGAAGATCTGGAACAAGTCAGACTCTGTATTTATCAGATGATATTCATGTTAATCAAGGCTACAAGAATATTCATATTAGTAAAGGTCAAGGGTCAGCTACATGATGTAAATATTTTGAAATGTTAAAGTGATACTACCGCTTAGAATGAACATAAATTTAAAGTCTCAAACTTGGTCAATAAGTGTATATATTCATCAGTTGGTCTTACCAGGTGTCATGACTTAAGAATAGAATCTCGCTATGATTCTAAGCATATTTCAGAGTTACTTAGTTTAATGGATTATTACTTAGTTTTAAGGATTCATTAGATTATAGAGGGATTGTGTTGTATAGTTATGACACTAGGTAAGTCCATTGATGAACAAATACTCATTTTAAGCAAGTTTAAAGATTGATTAATTGGTCATCTTAAGAGGTAGACTACTAGAACACTAGGAAAATGTGTATTATTAGAGGTCAGGGTTCAGCATCAAGGATAACCTCAAAATTTTGAAACTTAATTATAATAATTGATGCTAAGAATATGTTTGATAGTAGAGGTCAAGGGTTAGCATCAAGGATAACCTCAAAATTTTGAAACTTAATTCTGATAATTGATGCTAAGAATATGTTTGATAGTAGAGGTCAAGGGTCAGCATCAAGGATAACATCAAAATTTGGAAACTAAATTCTGATAATTGATAGAATCAGCTGTTGGAGGTTGATTGGAGGTAGAAAGATAAAAGAAAATGTTAATATTAAAATCTTTATATCACACTGCTTGGTATCTTATTAATTACAGTTAATTACCTTCTACTGCATGAGTTGATATATCAGATATATTCATTGAGTCAGTGACTATTCAGATACTGTATAATTCTGATTATAACGCACTCCCTTTCTTACCCTTGAATTAATCTAAAATAAATTGTCACAGTTAAAAATATAGATATTCATTTAATTACAGTTAATTAGCGTCAATTATTTCTACTGCATGAGTTGATTAATCAGATACGTGTATTTACAACACTCAGTCAATGAGATACAGTATTATTGCGAATATAACGCGTACCACTTCTTACCTTGAGTGAAACTGGAAAGAGCTGTCACGGTAAAATTGCAAAGATTAAAATTTGTATATCACACTGTTTGATATCTCCTTAATTACAGTTAATTACTCAGATACTATATTATTGTGAATATAACGCGCACCACTTCTTACCTTGAGTGAAACTGGAAAGAGCCCTCGCAGTGAAAATTGCAGAGATTAGTATCTTTATTTTACTCTGCCTGGTATTGTTATAAATATCTCTACTACATGAGTTGATTAAGCAAATACAGCCTTTACAATACTCAGTAAATGAGTTACCTTTAATTATGAATATAACTCATGGCCATTCTTACAAGTAAGTAAATCTTGAAAAATCTCTTGAATAATATACAACTGCCAAACGAAAAAATCAAGCCAAATCTTCCAAAAGTTTTTCTATAATTACAGAAACCACAGATGTTGAACAAGAAATCAGAATAATGCCAACAGAAGCTAAAAAGTGATACACAGACAATGCCTTGAATCTCAAGTGGATGCCAGGATTCTGTTTTTAAATTTAGATTCTAGTAACAACTGTAGAGATTTCTTAAATTGTTACAGCTCTAAATTTCAGTATATCAATTTTTCCGATTGATTTTTCAAGTTTTATTCTAAGGAATTGGCATTGAAAGCTCATTAGTAATATTTGGCCATATTTTTACCCTATTCTTATTAAGATATTATTATTAACTATTAACTATTAAAGTATTGCCATATATCTTTCAATTAAAATTGTTATTGAAACAAGGAATTTTTCCCAAGGGTTTTTGACATTTGAATAACAGATATTGTGCATTGTTATTTAACATCAACCCAATTAAGAAGTTATCAGAGAGGTTGTTTGTTTGTATTGGTTCTAGGGTAAACATACTGGTGAGAATAGGGTTGGTTTTTGTCAGCTGCCATCTTGATTGATCAAATTTGAATTAAAAAACTAACTCTTGATCCAGCCAGTCTGTGATTCTTCTACAGAAATTTTTTAGAAGCCAATCAGTAAAATTGTTCACGGCTCTTTGTTGAAATTTGAGCCTTATGTATGTCTTTGTATGTCTAGAATTATCTGCGTTTGAATGTTAAAAAGATGAGTCGTCTTTTCTTGAGACACTGTCAAGTGCAGAAAACATATCTATCAAAATAGAAAAAGTATTTCCAGTACCTCTGAAGGCTATTTATATATATTGAAGACTCAAATCAAACCCCAAAATGGCGCCTTTAAGACTCATAACACATTGGATTTCACTTGATAAAATCATTTTGAAAGTTCAGAAAAACATAGACCTCATTTCCTCAGGCAAGAACAAAAAACTGTGAGTTCATGACATATAGGCTAAAATAGATTAGTTATCTGTAGATTGCCCAGCGTGAAACCCGGAGTAACGACATGTTCTGTCTGAAAAAAACTTAATTGCGAGACAATTGATGTATTGAGTGAAATAAATAAACTTAGTACTAACGATCTGAACTGCAAATCAAAACCAGAAATCCAAAAACAACATAATGGCGAAAAACATAGATAGCAGCTAATGAACTTTTCATATTAGGAAGCCATTGTAATTTAATGTATTTTTTATTTCATTTTAGTAATTAAACTGTACATGAAGACAAGCTAGGGTGTTATTGGTGATGACAATTAATTGATTAACTTTTTCCAGACATTGGCAATGAATAGACAGTTTTTTTACATGTTTCATTAAACCTAAAGGTCTCATTTTGAAATATATTTGCTCAGACAAGCCTGCTGGTAGTATTATTCTGGTTGTAATTATTAATAATGGAATTTAATTGATTACAGTCTTTGAAAGTTGACATCTCAACGAAAGTTTTTTACTTATTCGTGACAAGTCCATTTTTCAGTGGACAGTCATTTATAATTATTTTTGCCGAGACGAGCATGCTGTGAACTAATTAATTAGTGTCCTTGAAACATGGAAAGTTTTTTTTTGTTCAGATAATAAATAAATGTAGCAAAGAAACAATATTAGCTGTTTGGAATCTCCTTAGAAATATACTAGCTCTTAGAATGGACATAAAAGTCTCAAACTTGGTCAATAAGTGTATATATTCATCAGTTAGATTTACCAGGTGCCATGATTAAAGAATAGAATCTCTCTATAGGACGATATATACCTTCAAGTACGTAATAAAGGGTCTTTCAATTATTACTTATAGGATTACAGAGGGATTCTGTCGTATAGTTTTGAGGAAGTATACCTTTAAGTGACTCTGAGTTGACAAACTCAGTCGGAAAGTGGCATCAGATGTTCTGGGAGGGTGAGACGCCCTTCCTTGCTGAAGACACCCACCAGATTACCAAGACAACCTCAAAATTTGATGTTTAGTTGACGCATGCCAATATAAACTTCTGTTCGTTACATTAGTCAGTGTCATCATTCAAAACTTTCAATTTTTTATCTGTTTCCATGCCACAAGTTATTAAAGCTGACATTTTGATTTGAAACTCCCAAGACGGGCATGCTGTTAGTTTCATTGTTAAGAAGGATGGCAGTGGCTAAGTTGAATATGGCACTGAGAAAGTTCAATTATTTGTCTGGTCAAGTTAGAGAAATGATGGTCATGAGCTGATATCACTGTAGAGGTTAAAAGATAATCCACGAAAGATCATTGCCAACATCAAGACCAGCTGGTAGAAAGGGCCCCTGTGAATCTAAGTTGTTATCTTTGTACAAGGGAATTGTTGTTTTCTTATCATTCTTTGCATCATTAAATGAAAGGTTAACAAATTTAAAAAAAGGTCATTGGACAGTTTTCTTGAAGGTTAATATTCAAAGAAAGATCATTGCTATTTCCAAATATTTATTTTTCCAGTGGTTGACATTTTCACCAACCCTAGGGCAATCTAAGACTTTCAGTACTACTTAAGAGTTGATATTTCAATTCATATAAAATCTACCAACTACTACCAACAACTACCTAGTTTGTGATATCAATATCCGCTGGAAGTGAACATTAACTTGTCAACTACCAACAACTACCTAGTTTGCGATATCAGTATCTGCTGAAAGCGAACATTAACTTGTCATCTACCAACAACTACCTAGTTTGCGATATCAGCATCTGCTGAAAGCGAACATTAACTTTTCATTTACCAACAACTACCTAGTTTGCGATATCAGCATCTGCTGAAAGCGAACATTAACTTTTCATTTACCAACTACTACCTTGTTTACGATATCAGCATCCGCTGGAAGCGAACGTTAACTTGTCATTTACCAACAACTACCTTTTTGCGATATCAGCATCCGCTGGAAGCTTGTCATCTACCAACCAATTCATATAAAAATTATTTTCAAAATATCATTCTGTTTACTTGGACAGTAAGAGTACTGAATTAAGTACTAGTATTTAAGTACAACCAAACCAAATTGGCAATCCTTTTGAAACATGAAATTTTCCTTCCTGTTTATTCCAGTTGGCTCATTTTGAAATGAAAAGCCAATTATCTGGAAAATAAATTTGTGACATGTACCAAGTTCAAAAAGACTGGTTCAACAAAACGTAATTACTACCTTCGTAAATTATGAATGTTTTTATATTATTTTATGTCTTCCTGCGTGGGTGTTTAAACACCTTGGTTATTTTAAGAACGTATTGTTTGAGAAGATTATTGCCCGCAGAGCTATATTTGTCTGGGGGTAGACGTATAAATAATAACTAGTAATTTCAATATTAATCTTCCAGTGTCAGGCAACTTGGAGTTTTACATCCTACTTTTCTGCACTGGATTGGTTTCGCGCAGTTGTAAATAAATCCCTTAGGGAACAGAAAATTTGATTGGTTGTTTATTGCTTTGACCTAGAACATGTGTTGCACAATAATTTCATTAGATTATGGATGGCATGTGCAGTCACACACAAAAAAATATAAAACATCTAGAGATAATGATAATCACAACAGCTTAATCAGATCATGTTGGTCACCAGCAAATAGAAAACACATAAAAAGAATTATCTGAAACTGTATTGGTGTCTTCCCAATTCCTCTCATCTGTCAACATATCAGAACAGTTTCATGGTGTGAATTGTCATTGATTTGGGATGACCACAAGAATATGAGAGTTAGAAAAGAGTAAGTGTAAACTAAGACTAAAAATATTAAAACAGAACCTAAAATAACACGATGTTACTCAGAGTTTCACGCAATGTGTCTTCAGACAACTGACCTACATACACTACTTAATACAAAATCAAACATCTGACTTGATTATTTTTAATATTTTTAAATAATTCAAATTATGTCATTTTTACGTTCACCGAGAAAAAAAACCACGTCAAATCAAATTAATCGAATTACCTGGAATCTTCTTTCATAATCTTTTATATTTTTGACAGAAATGGGTTGAAAAACCATACAACTGTCACAGAAAAATCTTATAATAGCTCTTGGGAACAAACAAACAGATCATGGTAAAGCGAATTCTGATTTTGATATCGTTTTTTTTTTTTGTACTACACCCACTTGAAATTATGAATAATAAGACCAATCTAGGTTTCTATTTATGAAGAGTTTATTTACTAAAATATCTATATATATATATATCTCTGGCAAAATCATTCTGACTTCCTTTCAGTTACCTATTGTTATGACATAACTAGTTCAGGTGTAAACAAATCAAATGTATTAAGTGCATCAGCATCTCAGAAAAAGACAATAAAACACTTTTTCTTTTTCTATATTGAAGGCAGGGCTGAATTCAAAATTGAGAAATATTGACATCTTGCCTGGGCTTTTAATATTCATACTTCCTCATTCAAGATGGATATACTTCCTCATATGAATAGTTCATTTAGTGCTTCCAATATTACTATACAAACAAGACAATAATTGTTTTTTTTAATCAAAATCTTCAAGAGTAAAAGTTGTATAGTAGGAGACTTCTCCAAATAGGTTTAATTTTGCAGTTCTGGTCGTTCTTTTTTTATTATAGCTTTTAGTATCTTCAACTTGTATGGATTCCAAATTTTCAGTCTCTTCTCAAAATTAACCCCAAACTTGTAATTCTTTCAGACTGAACAAACATTGTTCAAATATAAAGAACACTTGAAGATTTTCACCTTAAGAGTGGTTGTTTGTCTTTCAAAACTTGAACACCACAATCAAATATTCACAGGATTCATTTCAAACCTTACAACCTCACTTGTCGAAGAGTTTGAGAAACAGTTTTAATTTTGAATGTCTTCTGGAGAAGTTTTAGTCTGGATTCGCTGTGATATATGTTGACTTGAAACAAGCGTGTTGACTTACAGCGGATATTATTTCTGTCATCCAGTATTATTTATACCAAACCATCGTCACATAGGCCTAGATTTACGTATAAAAACATCTGAAATTTTTCAATGCTGCAGATTTGTTTCCATGGACTCTGAAGGATTTGTTCTTCGCCTTTATGCAATTGTGAATGCCTTGCTCGCTCCAAGTTGAAAAGTTTCAGTTGTATTTGTATTTTTATTGAATGTGTTGATGCTAAATTTGTATAGAGAGAGCGTCGTGTGAAAGTTTGTGAAATATTCTGATCATATTCTTATTGTAAAAGAGTGTTTCTAAACATTAATTACTAACAACAATAGGACTGTGAAAATTCTTAGTGAACTTTTTAATCTTCCAAAGAACAGGCTTTAAAGTTTTTTCAAGTTCTGCAGATCTGAACTTTACATCTAACTAGCTCAGAGGCTTGTGAAGAAATTAGATTCATTTTTTGATTGTGCTCGAAGAGAACAAAACAGTCTTAACAATCAGGAAATATATTGCTTCATTTGACTTAATCAGTTACCAGCATTACATTCAGAAGATTGTGAAGATCTCAAGAAGGCTTATTTGGAACTGCAAAAGGTATAGTGCTTATATGATCATATATAACTGTATATAAAGTTTTCTTGAATGACCTTTTAGTAACTGGAAGATAAAAACCTAATAATTGATTAGATTAATTAGATAACAATTACTATATAAATACTTTATAATGTTTCCATATTGGTAGTCTTGTTTTTTTTTTTTCCGTTGCCAACTGTTGATGGATTTTTATCATGTATGATCTGTATCACTTTTTAGTTTTAGATTTAAGATGTAATTGACCATGTCTTTTCATCCAGACTCCTAGTTAATGCTTCAAAGGTCAGTCATAGCATGTTGAATCCTTTTAAAGCTGAAAATCCTCTTCTACTTTCCAGTGACTATCCTTAAAGGAATATTCTTCATGTCGTCTCTTTGATAGTGACTAGCACTTAGCGCTTGCTTTCATCAGCCAATCAGAACTAATTAAACTTGTTGTGATGTATGACCGAGCTATGATGAGGTCACATGAACTTAATACACATTTCTTGATTGGTAAATCTTCTGAAATTGTTTACATCTTCGCGTTCATTTCAGAAACACTGCATGGTTTCCCAGCATTCAAGTTCAGTTGAGTTTGAAAATTTTCCGAGGAGCCAAAACTAGAAAAAAGATTGGAATCTTAATGGAAGTTTCTTGAATGAAATTATTTACTAAGATCCATTCATGTATATCTTTCTGGTGGTTTCCTTCATTAAAAAACTAATTCGATAGGAAATTGTCCGAACTGATTTGTAAAGGAGTTTTACATTCTCTACTTCTGCATGTTTTTTGGCTTCTGTTTTTTATTTTGGTATCCATGAAGGTTGAAGGTGTACATTTCCAGAAAAGACTTAATCGTTGTGTGAAAGTTGAAAATAATCTGTCCAAAATTTCATGAGTTTTATCAATTCATAATCAGAAATTTAATAAGGCTTATTCTATATTATTTTAGTCAAACAACCTGATGTTCATTTTGCAATTCAGTAGAACTTGGCATCACTTCCAAAGAGTCCTTTTTCAGAGAGTCCTTTGAACAAAAACAAGTTTACAGATCATTTTCCTCCTGGTGGAAATATTTTTTATCATGTCAGTCGGCAGTTGAGATTCCAACTTAGCAACTATTAAGAGAGTCTACAAAGTCAAAACTGTCAATTAGGTATTCTATCATGCAGATGTTTGACCAGATTCACCTTTGACAACCACCAAATCAGAATTTCATCTTCTTTAAGTTTTTTCGATAAAGCCCATGATTCAGATACATCTCCATGTCAATTTATCTGAAGATAATCAGTTTTATTGACAGCTTACTGTCATTTATTGCTTTCAATTATATAATTCTGTTACAATAATTAGATTAAATACACATTGGTTTCAGAACTTTTATTAATGACTCTCAGCAAGTGGTTTGTCGACTCGGCATCACTTTCAGAGGTTTCACAAAGGCAATGGTGTATATTCATAAACTTGGCAAAAGTTTATAAAATTGCTCAAAGATAAATCTTTTTGAATATGGTTTACATTGGAAAATATTTTTTTATAGGAATTATTGTCTTGTTCTTTGAAAAATGATAAATTTTGTCACCATGGGGACCACTGCCAATGGCTTAATATTTAATGATAAAACTTATAGAGAATTATAACTATAAAAACATGGTTAGTATTTTGGTTTTAAAACATTCAAGATGGTATAAATGTTGAACCATTATAGTTAAAACGTCATGTAAAGTTCATTAGCTGCTATCAATGTTTCGCCAAAATATTGTTTTTGGTTTTGGGTTTCGTTTTGTGGTTGGATCGTTAGAACTCAGGTTATTTATTTTTAATATTATAAATAATATTGCCGTTGTTCTCTGAAAATGTTCAATTTTTATCTCACATTTTAGACCACATAAATTCAGGGAAAAAAATGAAAATTAACAGAATGACACGATATAAAGTTATAAACTCAGTAACCATTAGAAAGTTGACAATGAAATGTAAATAAAAAACCAAACTCTTTATCTTACATCTCCAGATTCAAAAGAAATCTTGCCAAGGAATTTCTATGATTTATATGGTCCATTGAGTATAATAAAAAGTTGTATAAATACTTAGATTCTTACTGAAACATCAAAATGTGAAACTTAATTACATACAAGTTGAAGTGCAAAATTAAATTTCTTAATGTATGGTAGACTTGCCAACAAGTTAACATGTTTAACAGTAGGCTAATATTTTATAGCTAGTATGTATATTGTATTTTGATACGGTTACGATGATTGTTTGAGTTAAGAAATGAAACTTTTTACAATTCACTAAATTGCTGCCAACTCTTAAATATGAAACATTGATTTGAAGTTGCATCAAACTTGCTCAACCTTCTGTAACCCCTGTCAACTTCTTATCTCTTGTAGACAGTTCACTTTGCCAATATTGTTTATTTGGTATATGTATTAAATGTATTTGAGAATTCATATCAAGCCACCTAACAAATATTGGTTGTCGAGACAGGAGTTGTTTTTGTCTTCAGTGAGAATCTAAGCATCTCTACAATAAACAGAGGTCTTGGCCAGTGTTTGTGATTATATACACAAAAAATGTTTGAAGATATATGGACTCTCTGAAAGGGATGCAGAGTTGACACACCCAATGGCAAAATGTCATCATGTGCTCTGAAAGAGTGAGAAAAAACTGCCACAGTCAATGTTTTTAGTTTGAAAATAAGAAGCAGAAACAGACTAACATGAAAACAATTGGTTTGGGTTGTGGTTGATAATACTGATAAGGTATTGGTTAATGGTAGAATGTGACTTCAAAAAGGAAAAGTGAAAGTTTTATTGAAATTGATGGAGACCCGTCAAACAGTAAAGAGATTTGTTAATTCTCTAACAGATTGTGAATTACATTGTAAGAAAAGCAGTCATATTAAATCAATTATAAATTTATCAGATAAATAAACCCTGTCTATCTGTAGACACCATTAATCTTTTACTTAACTTTTCATACCAAAGGTAATTTCTAATTCTCATTGCTACTAAGAATAACTTTTTATTTATTATTTAGCAGGCTGATTTTTTTCTAATTTTCTTTGATAAAAATATTATTATTTGTAAATTACTTTTAAAACATTTAAAGGTGATATTCCACTTAAAACATTTGACTGATTTTGTAAAAAGTTATACCAAGGTCATTTATTGAGTAAACAACAAAGTAACCAAGACTAATCTTATTCCTTGTGAATAAAAGAAGAGACAGGAGAGTGTAGACTCTGACAATTAGACTCTTTGAGGTTCATTTTAATGAGATAGAGCTTTCTGTTTACAGCTGAAACAACTTTGGATCGCTCGTTCTCAGCCTTGCAATTTATCGTATTAACTTGTTGCTGATTGTCTGGAATCCACAACCATCTGGTTGATTGAAGTTGTCAACATTATGGGATGAAATTAACCTACATTTACAAAACATCTTTCCTAGTGATACACTTGGCATTTGTAACATCTGCTTAAATGGTGCAAAAAAGTAGGACATAAAACTCCATTCATTTCATTTTTTGTAACATCTGCTGACTGCAAAGATTATTTACAAGAGCTCATTTAATGTTGCTGACAGCGTTTCAGATAGACAGACGTTCAGCTTTCCTCAAATGGATGAGGTAAGCTTGCTGAGTAAATGAATTTCTTCTTTTTTTGTTTTTTTTTACCTATAATATGCTGATTAAAATCAGAAATTAATTATGGTACTTTTTGATTATATATTTAATTAATGATGCAAGTCTAATTAATTAATTAATTTTTTATTGAATGTAATTATAAAATGTGTTACCTGTTTGATCGCTGCAATATATTATTAATTTCATGTTTTTTTTAATGCTGAAATCCATAGTGTGACCGAGGTCAGTGCTTCTATAGGAGAGAATCTAAAAGTTTTTATACCAAACTGCATCATTTGAATTAGGAAAGTAGGGCATATGACTTCATTTCAGACTCTTTTGCCTGTAAATGCAATCATGTTGCCTTTGTCCCTGTAAACTATGTTAGCTCTTACGAACTGTGTCTAATACCTTGACTGCAAAAGCCACTATTCTTGTATCATATAAGTTTGTAAATGCAGCAATTTGATTTGATTGTACACAAGAAAATATCCTACAGCTATTGATAACTTGACTAAACAGAAATGGTTCCAGTTTTTCTGTCAAGGACTCTGATAGACAATGCGAAGATGACTTGAAATATGATGGTCTCATCTCTTACTATATCTGTATCACAGATACCTTCAAGTCAGTTAGTTAGTCGTAGACTCATCTGTCATCATCCATTTTGTTTTTATAATTCTTCAATTTATATGATCCCCTTCAACTTATTCATTATCATTTTACGACAAGATTTATTTCGAAAAGGATATGATTTGTTTAGTCTCTGTGAAGCAGGATTTTGTAGCTTCTATTTTCTTAATTCCAAATTCCAGCAGAGTAAAAAAGAAGTTCAATATGTAGCCTGTGATTTATATTTTTGATGAATTCATTGTGATATTTGAGGATTATATTAAGTTTAATATCATGAACTTGGCAAACATACAATTGTTAAGTTTTGTATTTTTTTACCCACTATGTTAATGACATGTGCTTCTTAAGCTCATCTGCCATCTTGAATTTTGTTTTGTTCAGGAGATGACAACAGATTATGGTATGCCTATTTTGCTATTGTATTACAAAATAATATTGTCAAACTGAATTTCTCAGTCCATCCAGCTGTAAATGGGTATGGATAATCTGGTAAAGATCATTGGCAGGAGGTTTGGCCAAGGACCAGCTGGTGGTAGAAAGGATCCTTAACTGTGAATCTAAGTTATTTATCTAAGATAATTAATTGTTTGTTTCTTTCTCTAGCTGTCTTCAAATTGTCATTGTTGATGGATTTTGTATGTAAATGAATGGTTAATACCAATGTATCAGTTATCTTGAATTCTGTGATGGTACCACGTGTTAAAATCAATCAAGGTGTAATTTATGATAGTCCAGTTGTTAGATACAATCTGATCAAGTTCAGTTTTTAGTGAAGAGGATTCTGGGTTTTCCTGTTTTCAAACAACTCATTGGTTTTAGTCTTTCTTACAGTGTATTTTTGCTAATGTTTTGACATTTTTCAGTGGTTTTCCTGTACATACTTGATGGAAGAATTTGTAGGTTGTCTTCTTTCTTAACATGCATCTGTACTGTTGTTTTAATACCTTTGATTTGACTAACATGGAATATCTGTGTTCAATATAAATTAGAAGTGTGGAGGTGCTTTTACATTTCGTTTTTGTTCTTTGCAATGAAATGAACGATGAAATTCAGATGTAGAAATAGATCAGTTGTATAAAATATTGTTTAAAAGGATACTTCTTCTTGGTATGGACTTTTAAAATCTTAAACTTGGTCAACAAGTGTATATATTTATCAATGGACTTGCCAGGTACCATGACCAAAAAATAGAATCTCTGTATAAGACGATATATTCATTAAACTAAATGATTATTGAAACATGCTGCTAAGCATGTCTCAAAATTACTTAGTTTAATGAATTATTACTTAGTTTAATGAATTATTAGTTTAATGAATTATTACTTAGTTTTTTGGATTTATTGGATTAAAGTTATGACACAAGGTCATTGTCCACTGATGAACAAAGACTCATTTTAAGTTTATAAATTGATGTAGTTTGGTTATTCTAATAGATAGTATACCTTTTACACAAAACTGAATAACAAAAAACCTCAGATTCTGTGCCATATCTCATCTAATTTGTAATTGCGCTGGAAGTGTGAACAATTAACCTACAATTTTCATCTTTAACTGTTTTAGTTTTATGCTATTTTTGACTGATTTAATACCTCATTATTGTGTTTATTACTGTATAACTTATTATTGTCTCTGAGATATGCACCTTAATACATTTCATTTTAATTTTATCTGAAATGTTTTTTATTGTGTCAGATTACCAAGAGAAAACTGACAAGTCGGTTATTTGAAATCCATAAAGAGGTTTGTTAAAATTTTGCGATCGTGACATCATCAAAGGCTTTGTGTTAGTTGAATTGTAGAACTTTCTGATGTCTGATTGAAAATTGGAATGGTGATATCTGTGTCCCTGATACACATTTTAGGTTTAGGAAACTGACAAAAATCTAACAGATCATTATGAAATAATGACTTACCTGGGTTTCAAGTCTTAATTCTAATCAGGGCTACTGTTTGAAAAGTTACAGTCTCTAAAAATTTTGATTGTTGATTTTCCTGGTGCCATGTTTTTTTTGAAAAGCGACATGGGCTGCAAGTTTGAACTTTTGATTAAGTTTAATTATATTATTCAGGTTGATGTTTGAGAAGTGAATGTGGTGAATACAATCAATATAAATTTTAATTGTAGATGTACCTTATGTCTATTTTGATTCTGAAAAGAAGTCTGTAGCCTATCAATTCAAGTCTGATGTTATCTGTTGCAGGTTAAAGTTTGAAAGAGTTAATGTGGTTTTTCCAATCAATATAAAGTTGTTAAAATTGTTAACCTGGACAGCTGTTTCCTTCCGACATCACTAGTAAGTTTATTTATTACATCTTTCTTCAATTCTATTCTTCTTTATGGTCTTAATGGTGATGTCTATCTTTTCTTTATTGTCTTGTTTTTGTGTCTTTTCTTTTTTAGAATATGGTTGCTTTTTATGGCTTATGTGGGAATTTTTAATAGTGGCACTTGTAAATTATATTTTTTTTATAATAGCCTTCTTGACATTTTTTTCATGGAGTTTCCTCAATTTCTATGTTAATTATGATGCTGTTTTTGTGTGCTTACTTTTGTGGGCTTTTTTCAAATGTTTGTGTGTTAACTTTTATGGCCTTTTTGGGTACTGTACGTGCTGTATTTTGGAAATTAACGTGCATTTCCAAACTAACTGTACTGGTGATTGACATAACATCTGAAACTTGTATCATAAAAATCTGCACAAGCAAGATATTATCTCGTCCAAGACATTTCTGTTTATCAAAAATCTTCTAATGTATCTCAAAAGCAAGAGTATAGTCTGTTTAGTAGCAGTACCATCAGGTTTTTCAAAAAGATTAACCATTATCTACCATCATATTCTGAAAAGCTGTTGTCAAATAAAGTATGGTTACCAAACTCATTATAATAGGGCCTAACAGTTCTAAAACCTGGGATGGCAGGTAAACTGCTTCTGGATGTGTTTCTTGGTGCATGAAGGTTTGTGAAGTCAATGCACCTAAAAAAATATAACGTTTGCAGACAGTTCTATTTCAAAATAGAAAACGATATGTTGATAAAAAAAATATCTTTTATTTCGTTTGATTTCTCAATACTTTATAATTTTTTGTATGGTTTTATATACTTCAATTTATTCACCTAGACTGTTTATGGGATTTTTTCATCCAGACTGTTTTCCGTGCTTAAATCACCGCACAGAATAAAACCGACCATAAAACACATTCAACCCATTTCTAGAAACTGTTTTTATGTTTCCTGTCTTTTAGTTTTAAAAAGCTTGTTATTTTTTATTTTACAGAATTTTTTATTATGATCTATAACTTTAGAAATTTATGTTTTAGATCATTTTATTAGTTTGTAAACTTTATGTGAAAAGTTTTCTCTTTTGTTTTTTTAACTCAATGTTAGATCAAAGATTTACGATAGCTCCAACATAAGAACTGACTTCAACTCAGAAACATTCACTCTGTTGATTAAATTCCTTAAAAGTCCATCCTTTTTATTTTCCATTTCTGTTGTTTTTGATTTTTATTTAATACATTAAATTGAATTTGAAATGAGTAGAATATAATGAGGTATATTAAAAAACTGGATTCAATAAACTGAATGAATGTATTCAAATTTTGTATTGTTAGTTTTTAATGTTCCATATCTATTTAACTTGATAAATTTAATGCTTAATGACAAAGCAAGAATTTACTTCGCTTCCAGGACAACGTGTCACAATGTTACAATGTCAGGATATCCTGAACTTATACTTCGACTGCAATAGCTACCACTAAAGTTTGTGAATGAAGCAATTTGATTGGATTGTACGCTAGCGAATACAGCCAATCAGAGGCCTCAATAGCAAATCTGTAAACACAAAGCCTTACTGTTTTTGTTGGCGTACTATCCAATCAAACTGCTGCATTTGGTGACAAGAAAGTATGAAGTTTGTAATAGCATGACATTGTGAAGATGCTAGAACACCTGATGCCATACTGTGCGACACATTACAGTGGAACAGGAAGGGGCATCATCCTCTTAGGTGGGGGCCATGTCAGCATGTATCTGTGTTGGAGTTAACCCTTTCAGTTGCAATTGCTTGATGACTGTGTTTCAATGATACTTGATTTCAATGGGTAAGTTCACAAGATAGTCTGGTGCAAAGAATTATTCTACTTTCAAGGTAAAGATTAGAATCCTAGGGCTTTTGTCATCATCAACACAACTTCCAAGACCAAATTTCGAGATTAAGGTTGCAGAAGGTTGTCGTTGTGGCTACAGAGCACATGATATCACATTATCTTAACATTAATTGTTATTAACCACTTTCCACTTTCTCTCCTGGAGGTGCCATTGATGCAAAAACCTATAGAAATTATATTTTGAAATTTCTTTGGAATTGAAGTGGGGGTTAAGTTGGGAGTACAGACTAATTTTCTCCGAGAAGGAGACAAGTGGGTGGCTACAAAACAATTAAAGGGTCTGTGAGAACACACGATCTTCTTACAAGACAGAAATAGTTTGTCAATAACTTTAAAGATCTGTAATTTGAAACATAGTTTAATATGTAACAGTATACAAGTAAGACAGTATGGTTCACAGTTTAATATATTCCCTCAGGCTTTTGTCAGTTTAGTTCTGTCTCACAAGACTAATATCTGGAATCTGTCTGATTCTTGAAGTTCTAATGAAGTAAATGATATGGCTTAGTTTCTTAAAATCTTAATGGCTGATATGGTAATGATCACCTTTAGTTTTTTTTTTAACCAGTCTGTAGTTAAAGAATAAAAATAACTCTTTTCAATGCCTTTAACCTAATGAAATGAATTGAATTTTACGTCCGTCTCTTCTGCACTTAATTTGCAGGGTAATGACATGCAATGTGCAATGAGGGAAATTTTGCCAGGACAGTGGTATTAACCCCCTATTTTTCTATTTCCAACTATCGAGGGATCTTAAACATGCACAGCCTGTAGCACACAGGGCCTCAGTTTATTGCCCCATCGGAACAACTAGACGTTTTTTCCACCTCACTCCCTCTTACCTATATCACAGGGGGAACTGGATTGAAAAATCCTAAGGTATTTAACCTTTTTAATACTGCATGTTAGACAATATGACTAAAAGGTATAAATGTCTCTGATGGTAATCTGCGTCTATGATGTTCAGTCATCTGTATTTGCCTTCCCTTAGTAACATATTGTTATGAAATAACATGGTTAGTAGAATGCAACAAAACTCTTTGATATACAGGGCAGTTTTAGTTTCTCTAAGAAAAGGCTCAACTTCTGAGACTTACTGACTCTTTCCACATCATAGACACAATCACTGGTTAAAGTAAGATGCAACATTACAGTTTTCCCTTCAGGCACAAAATGATAAAAATAGTCAAGGTTTATACCTATGTGATGAAGATGAAAGCAATGTATTTTTTGGTCTGTATTTGAGCAGTGTTCTATCCTCTTCAAACCTATCAATTTGAGATTATATACATATCAATAATTATTATTGGGAGAATTATTTAAACATGACACCAGCTGTATTGGAACACAATGGATTTACATAATTTGGCTTATACAATGTACCTGATGCCCCTAGTGGTAAAACATAACTCTTCTTTATATATATGTACCTGATGCCCCTAGTGGTAAAACATATAATCGATGTAAAAAATTCATAAGGATAGAACAGGTTTTGTTCAATATCTGTAATATTTAATAGTTTGTCACTTTTTATGGTAAAAAACATTATTTAAGTATTTTATGAATAGTTTTATGCTACATTTTAAGAAGAAAAAATAATTGTTACAGTTTTATCTATGCTTTATTTTAGTATTTAATGGTTTTTAAGTAAAAAAAAGATGAAATTCTGTTATTGTTTTATATTTTATTGAAATATTTTATTATATTTGTATGACAATTTTCTATTAAAATGTAATAAGTATTATGTAATAAGTTATGATGACATATTGCTAATATTATTGTATAATTATAAATGATAATATCTATGAATGATATCTATTAAAATTTTATTCATGTGTTTGCAAATTGCATTAAAGGTACCAAATTTCCATAGTTGAGCTAGTAGAGTCTATATTTTATTCATGCATCGTGAGGTTTTATAGCACAGTCTGTTAGAGTGTTGGTTCTTTACATGACGTCTTTTGCTTCTCGAGCAAAGCTAGAGTTTTAGCTATGTGAACTTTCTGAATAGAGTTTTAGCAATGTGAATTTTCTGAATAGAGTTTTAGCTATGTGAACTTTCTGAAAGAAACTATCCAAGTTTCATTATATTATATAATACAAGATTTCCTAATGTGTTTGTGAACCCTAGGAAAAATTAATATACAGAGTTGTAGCAATGTGAACTCTCCAAAAGGAATGTTCTGATCTATATGACATGATCTGAGAGTAACATTACGATATTGTCAGTCTACTAATTGTAACCTTACTGCCAGACAGAGCTATGAATTAATAATACAGAATCTCAGGGGAGGCTGGAAACATATTCTAGTGAAAAAATGAACAACAGTAACTTTGTTAAGATAAAACCTTTAACAGGTTAAATGACGACTCATTGTTTTAAGCCTTCACCATTGATAAAAAGGATCATTGTTAAAATCGTCTGTGATATGAATAATTGAATCATAGTATAGTATTTTATGATGAATTTATAATTGTATTATGGAGCACTAAAAATTCATATAAGCCAGACAATTCCGACAATCAAAAATCTTGTCCATAGTATGGCAAAATCAAGAGTAAAAGTTGTAGAGTAGTGGACTCCTTCAAAGAGAAGTACCATCAAGTGTTTCGAAAAGAGTAAGGATGATCTGCTTTATTAGTGACACCTGCCATTACTCAATATACTCATGTTTAAAAAGGGTGTAGTGGCTAACAAAAAACAAGGCCCTGTGGTGTTACAGACTGTGCACGCCACAACCAACAGTTAGAAATTGTAAGAAGAGTAGGCTTGTACCACAACATTTCACAGTGCATGGTGTTTCCATCTTCATTAGCTCAATCATGTGCAAGAAAGAAGAATTTTAAATTTTAAACTTAATTTCATTTCTATTGAGAAAAAGACCTATGACAGATTACAGGTAATTATTTATACTGTGGTATTGTGGTTTAAATAATAAAAATCCAATGTTAAATCTCTGATGTTAATGTAATTTAATCAGTATAACAAGCTTGTCAGCAACTTTCTTCTCTTATTCAATAATCTATCTATAATCTAACTATAAAGACATGTGTTTTGTTAAGTTTGTCAGTTATTATGCTCCAGTCAATACCCACCTGGTATATTGAACAATCACTGTTAATAGTTGATAAATAGATTATTGTTCCTTTATTCAGGGCTATATATTAGTAAGTTATGGAGGATGCAGTAACCTAGGTGCAGGTCTGGGGTAGGGGTAGTGTTTGAATCTGAGAATTACCCAGTGTGTTTTTGAATTTTGAGTTTTTTGGTCCGAAGGTTGTAGTTAACAGCTTCCTCTACAACCTGGGGTGTTTTCACCCTCTTGGGGTGTGGGACTAGGGTGTAGCCAACTGGCGTAGGAGACGAATTTATAAAAAAAAATTGGCCTATCACAACCAACATACTCATTTAAGAAGTATTGATTGAAATAATTTAATAAACACCAGTGTGAACAAAGCAACTGTACTTTAACAGAAACCATGTTTAACTCAAATCAACATCTTCAGGTTCAAAAGTTGTCTTCTTAACGACTTTAACTCTTGCTCGTTTGGTGTTGATAGCAACATAAATCATTCAGTGAGTCTAGACACAGAAGAAGTGGAATCTACACCACTGTTAGCGCCAAGAGACCATGTTACTGCCATTATAACTGCTCTATTCTGACAACTGTTTGATTCTCAAAGGACCTTCATGTCTTGTTATGTTTATTGTTATCACAAAATGTTTGTTTTTATGGAATGATTGTATTAAAAGCTTGCCCTGAGCTAATTAGGTGAAGGGAGGGGTAGATTGAGAGTGGGGTCCCAAGGAAACTCATTGGTCATAGAGGATACCTTCTATATCTACCCAATTTCTACCAAACATGGAAAAGGTTTAGGATCAAATAAAACTGAACAATAACGCTATGCTGCAGATATTTTTTATGGTTTCTTCATTGCATACTGCAGGGTGTTGTCTTCATTAAGCTAGGTGGAGAGAGGTGTGCTGTTAAACTCTCTTATTGGCCTGTTCATTGCACATTTGAACCATAAATTCTACAGCTATAACCCCAAAAACTATGTAAGATTTGAAGGACTTTTAGAAGAAGAGACACTGCAAGGTATGGTATGATACACTTGTATAATATCAAAGTACATCTGATAATGTTAATTGTGTTGAAATTTTATGTACTTTGTTATTAAAGAAGTGTGTTATATTAAAGAAGTGTGTTATATTAAAGAAGTGTGTTATATTAAAGAAGTGTGTTATATCATAATATTTTCCTTTGGTTTCTTCTTGTTATAAAGACTCTACAATAACTTCAATTAACAAACTGTGTTTTATTGTAGACATCTTATAAAAACAAAAAATAGTACATAATAGGACATAAAATATCAGTTTGAAATGTCAGATATCTTATAATAAAACAGAAAGAATATTATTTTACTGTTCAGTTTAATTATTAATACATCCAGATCTAGTGTTACAACTATTAATTATTGTAATAATGTTCAATAAGGTCTTTGATAAGAAAGATAGTTTGTGCTGAATGAATTTAAAATCATTATTGTTTCAAAGAAGTGAATTCTTTTGTAAACTATCCAATAAGAATTAAGAGAAATTCTTTGAGAAAATAGGACTATTGATATCAGTTTGTTGCTGTCTCTGAACAGTCTTCCGTTCAATGAAATATAAGCTATGTGGACTCTGTTAAAAACTTAGTTGCTACACCAAGAGAGGGAATGGGCCGTTCTTGCTAGTGAAACCTAAATTAGTATCTAGTAATTTAAACCTGAAGTTCAATGCTTCTCTACTCTGACTAAAAGCTTGAAACTTAAAGCTAAAAGGTTGAAGATTGACATAAAACATGGCCTATTTTTGTAGTGTTTTTACTAATAATAAATATATTGTTTTATTAGTACATTGTGTTATTATAGTATGAAATTAATACAAGTCTCTAGGACTGTGACATTTGATAAAAAGATTGTCACTGTTTGAAATTATGAAAAATAAAAATATAATTTTAGGTTTTATTTTAGCCTTTCAATAAGCTAATTAACAGGAACTGTTGTGTAGGGAAATAAATCAGGAAAATGGAGTGCAATTATTCCAGACTTCCAGGCACGCTGAGAAATTTAATCCGCGGACAATAAGTTAACCATCAACCAATTCACGCCTTCTCAACATCTTTTATTATTAAAAAATATTTTCTTTTGTTAGGCCTTTTACTGCTAACGGCAACTTAATTGAGAATCATACATTTTGTATTAGTTCCTAAAAATCAGTATCTTTATGAAAGAGAAAGTAGGTCAAGGCCCCCCGGCTAGCTGAGAGTTAATGACCATCGGATTATGAACGTCAAGTTTATTTTAAAGATGTTAATTTATCACACAACGGTTCTGTTATCAGGTCATAAAGTAGGCTCGGAAAAATGATACAAACTCAAGAAATATAATCGAGATCTGAAGAAAAACAGCAATCTGATTGGTTAATGAAGGTTGTATTTAAATTTAATTGAAGTGATTAACCAATCAAAAGACTGAAACAGTACACAGCTGTAACAAACACTAGATATTTCTAGATAGCATTTCTAGATTTATTAACTCAATGTTTCACATGCACATGCAGGCAAGGTGTATTGGACAGCATCAGAACAATTTTGGGTACCACTGTGTCAACTTGGTCTTTTCTGTTCTCGCAATTTGGCAGGTTATACTTACTCACTGATGATTGATATACTTCCTCACTGATGATTATATACTTCCTCATGTGTAAAGTTCATTAGCTGCTTCTGATGTGTCAAATCAAATGTTGTTTGGATTTTGTTTTTTTTTTTTTTAGGTTTGGAATCATTAGTACTTGGTTTACTTCTTGTTAAACAGTTAAGAATTGTGTATTGCTGTAATTGTTTTATCCAACCCTTTAATTGCCTTACATTCACATTCTAGAAAACAAGCACCTGCCATCTATAGTGATTAAGTCACATGGTACAATGTCAGCATGGTTGGTCAAACTTGTTAGCTTTTCTTTCATGTAAATTACAAGGCAGATTTCTCTTTCGAACCAACCAAGTAGAAAATTCCAACGTCACAGGTTTTTTTTGTGAAGGAAATATCAAGAAGTACAAGTCCCTTGGCTTGGTCTCGTAGGAAATTACTAGGATAAAGTAAACCACACGCTAAGTATTTAATGCGTTGAGGTGTAAGTCTGAACAGTTTTCAACCACATTTCCCCCATAATTTTGCAGGTCAAATCAACTGATCTGGAAAAATGTTTCGTCATCAGTAGAAGATAATTTATCAAGCCCCTATGTGATGTGTGCATATTCAAGATCCCTTGACAGTCAAAATTTCTATCATTATCCATTACATGAAGCCAAAATTTTCCAATCCTAGGCAAGTATGACCTTATTTATGACCCCAAAAGTTTTTTGTCTTGGACTAAATACAGTCAAATTTTCTTCATTAGCCACTAAATCTGATTAAACCATTTTCATTAGCCCAAAGGTTTCATTCCTAGTCAGACATGACTGGCTAATACAGCAAACTCAACAGTCCACAATGGTAATCTACCAACAATATAATAAATGAAGTAGAAATAGATAAATAGACTCAAGAGTGTCTGTGAATTAGTCAGTCTGAATTCAGATCTGATCATCTTGAGTCAAACAGGCCCAGTGAGGAAACTTAACCAGGTTAATTGAATCAAACATCCCCCATAGAGAAAATATCATATGGTTTGAATTCTCGTATGGTTCAATATCAGATACAAAAAATAATTTGGAATCCTTTTGATTTGGAACCTTTTGCGAACTCATATTTTAATTTTGCATGGTTTGCAAAGAAATGTTGAGAAAACATGCTGAAATTGAGCTAGCTGGTAAAGTAAATATTTAGATGACTACCGGTATACAGATAGCTGAAATTGAGCTAGCTGGTAAAGTAAATATTTAGATGACTACCGGTATACAGATAGCTGAAATTGAGCTAGCTGGTAAAGTAAATATTTAGATGACTAGACAGACAGCTGATATTGATTTCTATCAGCTGGTAAAGTAAATATTCAGATCACTAAACAGACAGCTGAAATTGAGCTCTATCAGTTGGTAAATCAAATATTAAGACGACTTATCTTTTTAAGCTTATTTTAAGTAGATTGCTAAAATTCAGATCTTTCAGTTGGTATAATAAACATCAAGACTCCAATGGACCAGGCTTTAGGTGAAGAATCCATCCAATGATTAGAATGAGATAGTGGTCAACAAAAGATTCTGAAGTCTAGACCATAGCTGAGGAATAAATCCAAACTTCTTCATTCTGTGGCTAATAAATTAATATTCTTCTTTCAACCAAGTCATCAATGTGGATCTAATTCCCTTACTATAGAAACTTCCCTGTATAAACTAATTTACGTTAATCAATTAACGTCTAGTACACAGTCATAGTTTCATACTAAACCGATTGTGACGAGAACGCCAAACCAATCTAGCAAATAATCTTTCTGTATTTCTTCTTCTTATTATTGTCATCTTCTCTCTTCTACTAATGTTTGTTTATTTATTGTTGATATATAAATGATTTTATTTGTGCTTTTTGGAACTTTAAGATGTTTGATTAAATAAATTTTTCTTTTGACAATATATTTTGTGTTCCTTTCAATCAAAATGTAAATATTGGATTACTTATTGTCGTTGTTTACTTGTTGTGGTTGTTGTTATTTATCTCAACAATTTGATATGTATTGTATTTTTACAAGTTTAGATATTCAAAGAAAATAATTTTTTCTTCTATAAATGTAACTGGGTTTCTTGTTCTGTCATGTTGTAGTTATTAAAAAGATTGTAAAGAGTTGATGGCATTGATTTGCACCATTTCAATTTTCAGTCAAGATTCTGAGAATCTTGACATTCCATTTAAACTATGTGTTTTATGACTACACTAAGCTGTGTAACCATTGACATTATTAACAGCAACTTCTTTTCTCTTCAAGATGGTTACTTTCATTGTTTTTGATGTTTTCTTATTTGTTTAATGCATCTGATTCACTCTGCAGTTTGAAATGATAAAATGGCTTTCATGATTTAAGTACAGAGCTTTTCCTTTTATCTTTCTCTGGAACTTCAATCCTTTCTACTTCATTAGGCTGATTTGATGCAGAAAATCAGGGTGTAAAACTCCATTCATTTCTGTTAGCACTCTAGAAGCATTATTGATGCAATATTCAATGAATTCAGAATGATTTGATTTAATTCATTAAGTGGTTTTGTGCAGTCACTTGCCTCTTTGAAGCTCTTTTGTCTTTCGTCTTTAATTGTTAAAGCATAAAATAGCTGGAAAACTTAACGGAACAACGCTCTCTGCTTTAAGTTTTAGCAAACATTTTTGTGTTCATAAGGATGACTATAGAAACATGAACAAGGCTAAATTGTAATGGAGGCAAATTCCTCATTTTTAAAATGGGGACAAAAAGTCTTGAACTTTACTGAAGGTTACATGAATATCTAGCGTCTTTAATTGGTCATCTATATTATCTCGAGAAACGAAGGATTTGGGTATCTACAGTAGAGTAAAATCGATCAAATATTTGGGTTTCACGTTTTGTTCTGTGGTTCAGATAATAAAGACTTCTATATAATTTTAACCTAGAAACTATTGTAAGAAGATCAGTTATTTGTGTATCACGTTTCCTTTTGCGGTTTTGGAAAATTAGGACTTCTTCTCTACAATTTAAACCCAGAAACTATTGTGAGACGATCAAGATATAATTGTAGCTTGTGCCACCCTCGTCTTTTTGAGTTGGTTGTTTATTTGATCACACAAATTGGCTCACATTGTCTTCTGTTTCCATTCCACTTGAAAAAATAGAGTAACGATTCGTCATAGTAGCAGAAGTGGAAAATGTCTGAAATGATCAGTACGCGATATTGAGTGAAAACCAGATGGTCAATACTTGGCTTGGTTGACAACATATTGATGTTCTGTTTTCTCAATAACGATACTATTGGACTATGATATTACATTTATTGGGTTCTTTACAATGACAATGATAACTCTCTAGCTCGTTTAATAAGACGTATTAGATCTACTGAGTGAGATTTGTTTTAGACAGTGGATTTTAACAGTATCAACTTTTAAGCGGATAACGTTAAATTGTAAGTACTTATTAAGAATTCTTATTGTGATTCTATACATTCTTAAACAAACCATTGTTTGAAAAATTGCATTTGTGTCTAAAGTATTTGTTAGTTTGAATATGATTTATTTTAGATAGTGGGTTTTAACGGAACAATTTTCTTATTTGTATAAACTAATTTGTAAGTACTGTATCAGAGCCCAGTGAGATTGTTTTTATTTTAAAAAAACTTCATTAGGTAAATGATATTTTGAAAAACTTCAGTAGATAAATGATATTCCTAATCCAATTAATGAATCATTTTTCTAACCAGGTTATTATAGATTTCTCAGAGCCATTTGAAGAGAAAATTAATTAGTTTCTTGAAAAAAATAAACCTGATGTTTTCATTGTGGTCCTCTTAACAATATGATCTGGGGTGTATTTTCAAAAACTCAACTTCAGATTCTGGATCATATAAGTTTAAAATTATTAACCAAACCATGTTAGTTGCCAAAAATTGTTGAAAATAAGATAATTTGCTCAATTCAAAATCATTTCACCATTTTTTTTACAAGTGTACTATATTAAAATTATTATGGTTAAAATAGTTAGGAGATTGTTCTGAATGGATCTCTGTCTCTTAAAATGCTAATAATCAAAGAGATTTTTATATTTCTGAATTGCCGGCTCTTGGACGATTCCTGATACCTCATACATATTCCAGTCGCAGAATAATATGATCTGATAAGCTCTCCTGCACTAGAAGTTGAGTTGTATTTATAGCATAGTTTCCGTGAATGAAATCTGAACTGATTTTCTAACCTACTTTCATTCTGTCGGTGATGAACGTTGAAGGTGACGAGGATAACATGTTAAGTTGTTTTGATGGGCATTAAACAATTGAAATAAATTTAAGAGGTCTGGATATATTGTTACTAATAAAGCCTTCCTGTTCAGTGAATTTATCTCTATTAGAAATACGCTTGGCTTGACAGGAGCATTAACATACTATTGTTTTCCAAAGAGGACTTTAACAACATGTAAAGTGGCACTTGAGACTTCTTTCAGAGAAGAGACATCTTTCAGAGACGCTTGGCCTATTTTGCCAGGACAGCTTGATCTGCATACACTTTTTCAATTATTGTAGAGGCTTAAGCAACATTATCACAAAAGGCAATGGCTTTTTCCCTGTCTGAATGACTATTTTTCCAGGAAAGAAATTTGCCAACTATTCAGGGAGCAGCAGGTGGTGTTTCAGGGCTCAAAATTAATGCCTTATTAGGCCAGGACAGCAATAGTAACCTACTTGATACCAAATATTACACGTCGCTTATCAGGCATCATTTGTCCCTATCAAAACGACCAGACATTTGGTTAATTGTTCGTTTGGTTAATTGTTCTTGTTTTTGAGATTAGTTTGTTATTCAAATTATAACAAAAATATTGTCAGTTGTTGAACAGTGTGAAACAGATGAACTGTTTCTAATGTATAACATAATGTATTATCTTTTATCTCTCCACAAAACCATGTTTTAATATTAATAAATCATCAAACCTGCAATGCATATTTAAAGGCAAGTTATCTAATTATTGTGTTACCAGATGGGAGAACTGGTTAAAGGGATTGTAAAGAGGTTTTTGAAATATTGTGTGTGTATCAGGGACACTGATGTCATCAATTTGCACCGTTCCATTATTTATCATATGTGGTTCCTGCAATTCTAATAAAAAGTGACGCCATCAAACACTTAGTTTTAGTGGAATTGCAAGATCGAGAGATGTCTGATTGAAAATTGGCTAGGTTTTTATATCCAATCCACACACGGTGAGCTCTGTTTTTGAATTGAGGTTGACCTACTTTTTGTCTTTAACCAAATAAGAGACATGTATTAAAATATGTGCAAATAATTATTGTATAGTAGAAACACCTGGCCCACTTTCAGAAGTGCTGGCTATGGCATCAGGATCTTTCTTACCTTTAGGACAATGGAAAGGGAAAAGAAATTGAAACATTTAAAAGAAATTGGAACACCCCTTTTAGAGAGTTCACAAAGTAGATATTACTTAGTTTATCATAATTTGTATAGGTTATAGGGGTTGGGTTCACTTTTTGGAAGCACTGGCTGTGCCACAGAATTGTGCTTACCTTGGGAACGATGGCATTTTAGAAGACCCGAGGGAAAATGAAAAGGAAATATTCTACAGAAAGTGGAACCATTAATACTTGGTTTGTTTGTGAGCACCACATCCCTTGCAGAGAGTTCACATAGTAAATATTGAATAGTATTTAATTCCATTGTATACTAGTATACTATTAGTGGAAGCATACAGAATTAACTTGAAAGTTTCACCCAGTTCAACTCTCAATGGACCGTGGTCAGTCTAAAGGTGTAAGGATATCAATAATTCAAGGGTCTTGGTGTGACAGACTGTACACATTATAGATCGTGAGATCTCTTGGTAGTTATAAATCACGAGATGTCATCAAGGGTATGACATCAACATCCAAATTAGCTGGTGAACTGTGGAACTGGGCTGTAAATGGGTATGGACAATCCGGGAAAGATCAAAGTCAAAAGTTTTTGAAGAGGAGAGATCGATTATGATGTCATAGAAGTGGTTGTGTATCATTTGATGCAAAACTTTAACAGTTGTAAGAGTGGTTTGTCCTACCAATTGTCCTACTCAAGTCATGCATGTGTTTTATTATATATTAGCATTTAAAGTATCAGACCTAATCTTAAGAGCAATGGTACTTCATTTCATAAGGTCCTTGTAGGTTGGTTCTGGCCAAGGACCAGCTGGTAGAAAGGATCCTTTGTGAAGCTGAAGTAATCTTTGTAATATATGGATCTTTCTGTCTTTCAAACCTAGCAATTGCTCTACCAACCATATATTTTAGTCATGCATACAAGTTACATTACTTTACATGATATTAACATTAACTGCTGTAAGTTATATTACATTACAGATTATATGATGTTTTATATCATTTACACTCAGTGTCCCAAGGGTTAATGGGTATTCAATCCTATTTTTAATTCCGAATTCCTTTCAGAGAATCCATGATTTTAACATGACCTATTCCTTCCTTTGAGAAATTCCACAATATTTGGCAAATTGGAACATGGAATGACAGATCTGCTATGTGGCTACTCCTACTTGATTTGAGAGAGTCCACATAGTTAATGATCTAATATTGACCTAGAAACCTGAAATAGTAAATTAACTACTCCTACTGGATTAAATAGAGTCCATTTGTTATTTTGGCCTAGCTATAACCTGGAATAGTAGATCCCACACCAAAGTGTACATCATTTCACAGAGTCCACATAGTTAATGTTATTGTGGCCTAGCTATAACCTGGAATAGTAGATCCCCACACCAAAGTGTACTTCATTTCAGAGAATCCACATAGTTAATGTTATTGTGGCCTAGCTATAACCTGGAATAGTAGATCCCCACACCTTAGTGTACTTCATTTCAGAGAATCCACATAGTTAATGTTATTGTGGCCTAGCTATAACCTGGAATAGTAGATCCCCACACCTTAATGTACTTCATTTCAGAGAGTCCACATAGTTAATGATGTTATTTTGGCCTAGTTATAACCTGGAATAATAATAATTGACTGTGACTGTAATGGTAGTCTAACTGACAGCAATGTCAAATAAAATATTCTGGTCCACTCCCGTCAACTTCCGGTGTATTTTTATAATGTCACGGAAGTTAATTAGTTTAGTTCCTTACATGTTGAGAATAACTAATAACTGTTTTTAACAAACACAATCAATTTTTTTCTATTTGCTACAGGGATGGTGTTTTATAAACTTCGTTGAAATTTTTCTGATTGCTGCCTTATAGAATATTGGGAGATACTATTCATGGTTAGGTCCAAGGCTTATCATATGAATAATATTAAATTCTAGTCCCTATTAACCAATCACAGCTTGCGATACAGACTTCATTGTTAATCCTGCTGATTTAAGTCCAGAATTCTTTTTAATGAATAATCACATATTCCTTTAGCTTGAGATCTTTGTTTGGCCCGATGCTTATTACCTTGCAGTTGTAAATCAAGAAAAGAGTATAGAAATATTGCTGGCTGTCCAGACAAAAATTTGCAGAAAATCATTTGGTCTATTCTCTATAGACCAATCACAGCTTGCGATACAGAAATCATTATTTTGCCTGATGCTTGTCATCTACACCTAGTGTTTCTTATGAATTATAGCTTATTCTAGTCCACTTTCAACCAATCACAGCTTGCAATACAGAAATCATTCTTTGTCAGGTGATTGTCAGTCTCAATTATTGTAAACAAGATTAGCAATGTGAAGTTAATATAAAATAAGATAATAATCCAACTATTGTTATTGGTGTATATATTAACTACTGGGTTATTTGTCCTGTTTATTCAAAGACAATCACCTTTTGTTTCCTTTGGAACAATAGCCAATATCAGGAATAAATTGGATATGTGTTGGTGCCATCAATATCAGGAACAAATCAATCTGATTAGAATACGGATCTAAATGTTTTGTTTCTTGTTTTCTCTGCAGGTTTTTTGCACTTAGCATGCATGATCTGAAGAGATTTTTCTTTAAATTGTGTTCTGTGAACTTTTATCTCCTTACCATAAAATGTTGCCTTCAATAACAGTAAAAAATTGGATATACTTTAATGCTATGGATATCGCTTCTGATAGAGCAGTAAGGCAATAAGGTCAAGGCAATGTTATAGCTTCAAACTCTCCAAGGATCTTGAATGTGCACAGCCTGTAGCATATGGTTTACCATTTTGGTAAAGTCTTTTGGAAGGTTGAAGTCTTAGTAAACATAACATACTATCTGCTTCACAACAAAAATATTTTGATAAGGACTCAGCGCAACGGAAATCCATGTTACACATTGAGTTTATATTGTCATTAACTTGTTGAAAACCTAATACTAATATCAATAATCTGATATTAAGAGTTGATTCTGACAGGTGCTTCCTGTAGTTCCATATCTTCTGACTTCTACTTGATCTCTTATAGCTTCTCTTGACAGATGTCAGCTATTCTAGAGTCAGAAAAATTAAATAGAAATTTTGTTATTCAATAATTTCCTGATACAAAATATTAATGGAAAATTAACTAATCTTTAATGGAATTATATGTCAATATTTTCCTGAAATTGAAAATATTAATGGCAGATTGACATGAAAGGACAGAATTAAAAATGCAACTGTATATCATCTGAGTATATTGTGATTTAAAAACCCCACAAACAATTGGTGATTCAGATAATCACCCTTACACGAAGGCCTAGACTCCAGCTCGATTAGTTTAAGTTAGGTAAACTAGGTGACAACAGTCGAAATTTAGCTTTCATACACTTTGCTTGCTACAAATAAAAATCCAGAAAATCAGAATCTCGTCCAATGTATGGCTAAATCGGCAGTAAAAGTTGTATAGTAGTGGAATTCTCCAAAGAGAAGTACCATCAGGTGTTTTGAAATCTTCAAGCATGGCCTCTTATATATCACAGACTACAGCATGAAACTCTGAGTAACAACATGGTTTTTAGATTCAGTTTTAATATTTCTATTATTATCAGAGACTAGGTGGAAGTCAGTAACCTTCAGAATGGGCAACAACTTTCATATCTGGCTACCACAGAGACTCTGTTCGAGTCTGCCAATTTCGGACTAATTTTACCGTTATCTTTGTTACATTTACAATCAATTATCATAGCCATCCGATTTCCTACTTATCTTAGCTGATCTCTCAAGGGATGGAAGTATTACAGGTTGACATTTATCTCAGGTTTTAATACTCTGGTAGATTATCTCTTGCAGGTTATATCATGATGGTGATAAACCAAATAGATTTTTATTCTTGGCTTTGGTCTTAGAATTAATAGATGAAGGAATCATGTGGGAATGGGACGTAAAGAACTTGGTTTGTTTGTTAGAATTTGGATGTAAATTGTTTGGCTTAATAGAACCAATGGTGTTGTGGGTTTTAATCTTGGTTGTTGTGAGCAAGTCTGGTGATCTAGAATAAGTCATCTGTCCTCATCATTCTAGTGGTAATAGGTTTGGTTTGTCCAGAAAGATCAATATCAACAGGTTTGGCAGAGGACCAACTGGTAGAAAGGAACCTTGAGATTGTAAGTTGTGATTCTTGTAAAAAGTTGTTGTTTCTGTTCTTCTTTTCTTTATCTTTGAAGGCAATCTTATCTGTAAACAGAGTCATCATTGTTCTGGTCACCAATTAGCATATTGTATCTTTGATAGATAGCATCAGGATTCAGATATTATATATAGAACACTGGTTTTGTACTGTTAAAACCTTGGCATTGATTTAAGTCTGTTGGTGTTGTATTTAGAATTTGAGACTTGCAGGGAACTATCATCACCATGTGAGGGGTCTTGAAAGCAGAAAATTATAATTTCATTATTTCAACCCATATGTTTCAGTTGCATCTCCACTCTAAACCCATGGAACTATTATTGCTCCCTGTATTTCTCACAATACAAGATAAAATATAATCTAATGTTGTCTTTGGATTTCACATTTCGTTTTGTTGTTCAGATCGTTAGTACTTGGTTTATTTATCATGTCTTATTGCTTGTATGTTAACACATGGTGCAGAAAAGTAGGACGTAAAACTCCAATCATTTCATTTCATTTTTCTTGTATGTCAAGTAGAATTAACAGGTATTAAAGTAAAATTATTTCAGATTACACAAAGCTTTGTCAACAATGTAACCAGGTAACTAACAGAAAATGATATAGCAATATTGGAAACAAACAAAACTTCTTTATTCTGTAATATAATACAGAGAATACCATTATCTTCTTAATATTGATAATAAATAAACTTTAATTAACAAACTAGAACTAATATACTTTGCTTTTGGATTTGAATTTCCTGTCGGGGATATTTCATCTTCACAATGTCAAACTGTTACGAACTTCGACTGCCCTTTTACTTATTAGCACTGTGAAGGTTGGTAGATGATACTTAACTCTGTGATTACACAATGTTGTCTTATTATACCATTAGTAGAACAGGAAGGCGGTTGTAGCGGATACAGACCACCAACTGTCCACGTCTGACAGGCAAACCTACCATTATTCTAGGACAACTTCCTGTGATCTGACGTTAACATCACTTTTATTCTAGTCATAGTCAGTCTGGTTTAGAAACAGTCATTTCAGTTTGTAGTCCTGATTTTCATATCTACTGTCTTGGCATATTAGTTGGTGGCAGAGCGGAACCTTTCATGTCTAATTCTGCACATACTTGTATTGAAGTCTAGTTTGAAAATATTCATTTCAATTTGTAGTATCATGTCTTTTCTAGTCTTGGTTATATTTGTCCTGTAATAGGGTTGAAGACTTACAATTGGGGTGGCATCAGAATCACCTACCAGACAACAATCATTCTCGCTACTGTCTGATCTATTCTTTGTGAAAGAATGAATGACATCAGAGAACCTTAGGTGTGAAACTACATGGTGCAGAAAAGTAAGATGTAAAACTCCATTAATTTCATTTAGCTATGAAAGGGTTACTATTTTTTTCGGATTTGAGTTGAAGATGGTCATATCACATTGTAGACTGAGATAGTAGAATGGAACCTTTTCCAATCTGAGGTTTGTTTGTCTATATTTTGAGAAAGAAACAATAATGTCCTAGAGAAGGCCTACCTTTTTTACAATCATGAGTTCATGTCATTGTTGTTTTTAATTTTGACAGATTTGGGGCATGAGAACAAGGGGAAGCAACTGTTTTGGAAATTGGGAAAGAAACTGAGCAGAATTTTGGTGATTGGATGAGATTTATTCCTTACAAATAGCCTACTGCAGTCAGTAGTAGTGTCTTTGAATCTGAAATATGTATTCTGCATGATATGAGCTCAACATAATTCAATTATATTCATTTCTATAATAATAACTCAAGGGTTTATATTTTTTCAATTTATGTAGAAATTTGAAGAGTTGTTAATGCATTTTTACTCACAAAATTGTTCTTTTTGTATCTGTATTGTGTGTATTTTATTAAACCAATAAAGGCAAACAAGTATAAAAATTCCACTTTCAGAATAACAAAAAGATAATTGGCACATATACAGGTTATTGTTAAAGTTTTTATTTAAAATGTGATAAGCTAATGAAAGGATATAATTCATTATTTTTAACAATGGGTAGATTTAGAATTACACTTTATCTTGTCATCTAGTTTTACTATATTTTCCAATGTCTGTCCCACTAAACTTTATTGGACTCAATCAGGTATTATTTACTTTTAATGGAAGTAAAAACAGCTTATTCCAAATTTATCAATGAGTTTTTACAAAATTGTGTCTATAGTAGATCCCATTTTCAGGGGCTCAACTACCACAAGCATTGGTTGAACCAAGTCCAGGCGTCCACGGGCCAGTTCCCCAAGAAAAAATTGCAGGAGAGGATATGTTTAAAAATTTCCGTGGAGAGGAGGGGAGGGGGGCCTAACCCACCTAAATTGATCCAATAAAAACAGTTTTTGTTAAGTTTTATTCTAGTTAAATCCTGCCTTAATGGAAGTAACAAACAGCTTATTCCAAATTTATCAATGAGTTTTTACAAAGTTGTGTCTATAGTGCATCCTTTTTTTCTGTATCTAAATTGGTCCTATAAAACGTTTTTTCTTTAAATTTTATTCTAGTTAATTCCTGTCTTGATAATGAATTCTATTTCCATTCTTAAGGATGGGCAATAATTAGTTTTATGCAACTAAAAACCTATTCCAAGCTCTGTGATTCTAAAAAAAAAACTATAAATGCTAAAAACAATCTCTTTCTGGAAAATGAAAAAGAAATCAGTTAAACTGTCTAATGATAAAGCTATAGACATTTATGCAATCCACAAGCAAACTCCGAGCATCCTATTTTCTATGATGATAAAAAAAATTCTTTCTAACAGCCAAAAAGAAACAGGATAGAAATTGCATCTTTTAAACCTGTGATAATACAGATACAGATCTAAACATGTAATATATTAAATATTTTAATAGACCAGAGATTCCTTATTAGATTTTCCCCTCTTTCTCTAGACATATTATCACAATTTATTTAATTAGTTTCTTTTTTATTTCATTGTTTTTTTATCTTGTTACTAGTCAATTGACAGTTTTCATTGTTTTCTAATAATTTCATTCAAGGTTTATATGATTATATGGTTTTAATCTGATTTGTGTAATAGTGATTTTTAGTGTTAATAATAGGCCTATCATTAAGAAGCGAAAATTTTGCAATCTGATTTTTTTCTCTTATGTTTTAAATTTAATAAAGTTGATATTCTTTAAATTGTTTATATGATTATAATAAGCTATTATCTGTTTTTTGTGATGGTGTTTCTAAGTGTTAAAGAGACAGGTTCACCATTTTTTTTTGACAAATCAGACTTTAGTCTCAGAAACGGTAATTTTTTAGCTAAGCTAATGTGTAATAGTGTTCACAGCCCACAGTCCAAAGTCACGGGCTTGGTGATAACCATCTACGTTGTTGTACAAAACGCGTAATTTTCATCCGAAAAATTTAAAAAAAACTGACATGTATGATATTATAACACCTGTCTGTTAATAATTCAACCCCTATTTTAGGATTTTTTTAAATTAAAAAAAAAATACTGACATGGCGAATATTTTCACACCTGCTTATAATGGTTGCCTGCAGATCAAAATTTCTTAGAAATAAAAAAATAAATGTCTCGTTTTAATGTACTATTATTCGGCTGAGACAACTTGTCATAACATTTTGATCGCCAGATGTGCTAGTAGTAAATTATAACATTTTGAACACTTTGATGAGTTATGAATACCAAAGTGAATAAAAACCATGGGTTATGATTGATATGGCCCTGCTCAAGTAGTTCATATCAGTTGTAATAACTCTCAGTTAGCTGACAGGTGCTTGTATAATATTCCACATTTAGCTTTGGTGCTTTCAGATATCTTTTTATTGATCACATTTCTCTGTCTGAAGCGGAAAAATACATGTCATTTTTCACAGCAACATAAGAAATCGTCTTTCTTGTTCCACTTGTTGTTTCTGAACTTGTCATATTTGGCATATTAAAAACATAATTTTAAAAAAATATGCGTCTGTGAACAATCCATTTTTTTCTAGCCATCGGTAACAATTTTTAGATCTTAAATATGATAATTCTAAAAATGAACAAATACCTTTTGGCACGATTTATTTTAATAATAATAATAATAATATCTTTATTACAAGGGTAAACAATTAGAGTCAACCGGTGAGCTTCAAAATCAGATGGTACCTAAAGATAGGTCAAATGGTATTAACCTTATGTGAGATGACATCCTTTTCGTAGCTGTCTTAAATAACCATTAACCATTAATGAAATTTGACATTTTAAACTCTGCTTTTTATTTTGCAGAAAAAATGAAGGCCTGAAGAAATTTTGATAAATTAACAAAATAAAATGGAGACGACGACAATGGAGGATTTGGGTAACGAATCAATGACAGGTGGCATCGGTGGTGATTGTGTCCTGGGATATATACCAGGAATCGTTTCCTTGGAAACCATGGCCAAGCTGGACAGTTTCTCTGTGAAGTATTCAGTATTCCACGGTTATATAAGTGCTGTTATCTGTGCTTTTGGAATCATGGCGAACATTGCCAATATTATCGTTTTAACGCGTAAGAATATGATATCTCCAACAAATTTAATATTATTATGGCTCGCCGTGGCAGACTTGTTCACCATGTTGTCTTATTTCCCCTTTTCTCTGTGTTTTTACGTATTCCGAGACGATCAACTACGAATGTTTCATACACGATCGGCGGGAGTGATCTATTTCTTGATGTTCCATGCCAGTTTTAGCATCGTGTGTCACACTGTTGCCATCTGGTTGACCATTGCCTTAGCTATATTCCGTTATATCTATATCTGCCGCCCGACAAAAGGTGCGATTTATTGTAACAAACGGCGCGCCAAGTTGACGATCCTAGCTGTCTATATCTTGACCATGATCTTATGTGTACCTAATTACGCCACTAATCGAATTGAATATAAGATCAGGACAACTAATTCGTCTGAAATTATAAACAGCACCGTGAGATATAATTATATTAATGAAACTATTTATAATCCGACAGTCGTGACTGGTGAGGCCGCAGACATTATCAAACAGACCAACAGTCTGATACAGGCTGTGTTGTTTAAATTATTACCTTGTGCTATGCTGACCACATTAACAATCCTTCTAATCCACGCCATGCATAAAGCGTACCGTAAACGCATGCGTTTGAAATCGCAAGGTCGCAAAGCCGAATCGGACAAGCATGGAGAACATAATAGGACGACCGGTATGTTGTTGGCGGTGGTTGTGCTCTTTACGTTAACCGAATTGCCTCAGGGTATCCTAACCTTAATGAATATATTTATTCAATGTTTCCAATGGTATGTTTACGATAAACTCGGTGATCTGATAGACACCATGGCGCTGATGAATAATTCTATCAATTTTGTGTTGTATTGTTCCATGAGTAAACAGTTCCGAGACACCTTCACCGAAATATTCTGTAAATGCTTTATGAAACATCAATCGGGGTTTTTCAAAATGAAGCCAGTCAAAAGTGAGTTAAATGGACACGTTCACCGCGATTCAAACTGTAACAATAGTCACGTTTAAATGTCTGTGATTTACAAGTAGCCTTATAGTTATAAACCCGCGTAGGAGCCCAAAATATTGTTGGCAGTTGTTGGTTGATGGCAAGTTGACGATGCAATTCCAACTGATATTGCACACTCGGTAGTTGTTGGTAGATGATAAGTTAACTTCTGCTTCCAGCTAACTGATATCACAGACTAGGTAGTTGTTAGTAAATGACAAGATAACGTCCGCTTCCAGCTAACTGATATCACAGACTAGGTAGTTGTTGGTGGATGACAAGTGAACGTCCGCTTCCAGCTAACTGATATCACAGACTAGGTAGTTGTTGGTGGATGACAAGTGAACGTCCGCTTCCAGTAAAAGCTGACATCGGAGATTTACTTGATGGCGACTAAGAATACTTAACCGATAAGTACGATTGTTTCGTCTGAATCCACATTGGTTTGCTATCTGTCTGCAACTATATGATTTTAACCGAGACTGAATGTGTTCCCGAACATTAAGCATTGCCATTGCTACCCATGTCAGGTAAACAAAGGAAATCAACAGACTTGTCTCCTACACCATGTCCACGCTTAACGCGCACATTGTACTTCAGCATGTCAGGTTTGTGAAGACTCAAATAGCGGACTCTAGGCAAATTTTAGGTTGGGAGTGAGCTTAGACCATCAAGAAAACACTTAAACATCTGATGAGTCAGCGGCGGAGAGGTCAACAACCGATTAAGTCAGAAAGGAGTCCAGTTTCCAGATGTATCAGTGTGTTCTAGGGTGTTGCATTGTCAGGTATACCTAAAACTGGCATATTCAAGAATGGATGGAAACTGGAAACGTGGTTCCTGATTCCGAACTGCACTTGAACGAGTTAGGCACGATATTAACTGTCATTTAGAGGTTAGAGTAACATTTGTCAACCATATTTGTAACTGTAATTACAAAATTTAATTTAGCAATGCATATATTCCTTAGAGTAAGTTAACTTTAGAATTGAATTGAAATTAAGTCTAGACTAGACCAGGGATGTTGATTGTCTATCATTACAAGTGTTCTTGATAAAGATCAGAGGAATTCATTAAATATGAAAATGAACAAATATTTCATGAAGAGATAGAGAGCAATAAGGTGTTATTTACTTGAGACCACTTTTAAGAAATTTCAACCTACTACCGAATAAGATTTCCATTTTATATTTCAATTTCAATTTAAGATTTCACTTTTTTACGAGGAAACCAGACCATGACTGAGTCAGGTAACAAAAATCAAACTATCCAGGAATAAGTGAAGTAATCCCCTAATAAATGGTACAACGTATTTTAATTTCTAATCTGGGCCTTATTCTCGAAAACTTAACTCAGATAAAATCAAGGGGTTAAGAAATACAGTAATCCATTTGATTATTAAAACAAATATTGGAATCGATGTTAGTGATAGTCATAGACCACTAGAATCATTAAAACACTAGAATCATTAAAACACTAGAATCATTAAAACACTAGAACCATCTGAAGTTATGTTTTCAAGAATACAGACTCTCTTCACTGTTTTAATTGTTACTTCCAAAGACAATAGTGTTCTATGAATACCAGTGCTACCCTATCAGGTTATTTTAGACAGCTTGATTATAACAGAATTAGGATATCCCTTGAGGGAGTTATGTCTCCGATCCACTTAGTGTGATCTGATAACTCGTTTAGTTATAATATTTTATACAATGTGTTACTGGGACAAAACTTTTATCATATATGTCAGTGCTGCCTTCTGGATTATCAACTTGATATCATACTGGAAGAGACCTCGTAACTATTCTCAACGACTTTTTTTCAATCGAAAAGAATAAAGTTGTCCTTCCTCATGACTTCGTCGCGTTCATGTGTTGATATTAACAAAAAACCTAAAAATTGAATATCAATAAGCGTGTTGATTGGACGGTTCTAAAACCATGTGACATCATGAATATTTAAAACCTACAACTACGAGGTTTACCTGCTAAAGGTAACCACGGTAGAAATGTTATACTTTCGAACGTGTTGAAGATAAAATACTGTCTTGAATAAAAAGGTGACTCACTGATGACAATATTAAATAGGTTGATAGGTTCCACAATAATGCTTTATTCATTGGGGTATATCGATCCGGGCGAGATGGTAAACTAAGCTACTTAAATTACTTGTATTATACACTTGTAATTACTGAATACATTGGTTACTGCTGTCAGTCTCAAACCACTGACAGTTGCGCGGTTCCCGAATACATTGGTTATTGTCGTTAGACCGAAACCATTCGGCAGTTTCCGTAAAGCTGAATCTGCTACAAAGCGCTAGCAATACATTTGGTCCGAAACCTCGGATAGCTGTACAGTTTCTGAATACATTGATTACGAAACCATTCGACAACCTTCGGCAGTTTCCGTAAATCCGAATCAATGCGCTAACAGAACTTCCATGGTTGACAGAAACCTAACAGATGTACAGTTCTTGGGTGTAAAACCGTTGGTCCTGTCGGGAGGTTTGAACCTAGTGAATTTGCAACCCAACACACGTCACTGCCAGAGAAGCTATTATATATAACCCACGCATTAGCACATCTGTATAAACAATAAGTGCCCTTTGTTAGTGGTATGATTATATAAACCAATTAAATTGAATGGTGTAAATGAAAATTCTATATTTGGTGATGATTCATATTGCCTTAATTGATAAAGTCCATCATATATTGATGTGTACTATAGTGTTAAATATTTATAAAATAGGAAACAACAATATATATGTTGTTATTTAAGAACAGAATGAAGGGTTAGGGTACGATATGAGTGTGGTTTTATTTGATAGAAGATTCTTATGGTTCGATTTGATATTTAGAGTCTTTGGCAATTAGTTCATTCGAGCTTCGCGAACATTGTAGTTCGATATAATGGTTCGTTTACTTGACGGTTAGATCATGACGCGATCAAAAAGTACATTCAGTGTCTGATGCTTCTCAGAATACACCTTTTTGTTCGCGTCACAAAATCCCAACGTTGGAGAAGGCTGAAATTTGATTGGCTGGCGGTGTCATCAAACCGACGAATGTTCAAGAAGGCCGTCCTAAGACTCAAACTGCTATAATTAAAATATAAGCTAATAAAAAGCGGAGCGAAAGTTTGGTCTAATTTTATTTAGACTGAGATCATGAGAGCTTCTTGCTGTTCGATAAGGGTAATGATTGTGTGAATCGGACCCTTGGCGGTTGGCATTTGTTAGGTTACAGAAGCTTCTCTTTAGGATATACTATCATCTTATATAACCACGTGAAACGACTTGACAGTATTATGGTTTGTTTGTTGAAATTGTAAAAATGTAAATAATGGTTAAAATTGTAAAAATGTGCAATAACTAATACAAACTAGATTTCACTGGAAGGGTGAGGTGTTAACCCTAGCATCGACAGTCTTCTACACCTGAATTTGTATGCTACCTTAGTTTCTCATGGAGAACGCCTGTGAGGCTAACATCTGCCGCAACGCCCAACGGCTCCGATTAAATGATACGGCAAAATTTACCTCAGATATTTTGGGAGAAGGCCTCTATGTATATAATTTGTTAAATTGCCTTTAAGAATCCTATTAAGGTTGTGTCGGTCCAATTTCTAAAAGTCTTTCGGTCAAAGCGTATCCAGTAGAACATAAGGTGGAATGGCCGAGTGGGAGACCACATAATTTTCGAGGTGGATGGAGCAGTAGAACCGGGCATTTAAGTTTAAAATTTGGCATGGGGGAGGCGCAAACGCCCGAACAGCCAAATGTCCGTGGAAACGCCGCTGGATGTATCGTATGGGCTGTGTGAAACTGAGCCAGTATATTTGTATATATGAACATATTATGTTTGTTGTAGCCAAAGATGAAATAAGTATTGAAAATTAAGTGATCGAAACTGCTAAGATATGTACATAACTCAACACAAGGCGTGACATTTTCTAAAAGCAAAGTTCATTTCAAATCTTTACTGTGTGCCTATGTTGACATTTCCGAAACGAAAAGTCATTTTAAGAATTATTTTTTCTGTTTTGAAGCTGATATCGGTATTTTTTTTATTAAAGAATCGATAAAATTTGGTATTAATTTAAGGAGACGTTAGATTTGGAAACGTCCAAATAATTCAAACATCTATCGATATGTGTAAATTCTGAGCATCGCAATTCAACCACTTTGATGGAACGAGAAACCCGAAGACATACTCTTTCCATCAAGGACGTGTGGAATTGCGTTTAACAATTGATACACAACAGTGACGAATATTTGCATCCAAATTCAAAGATGAACCTCAAGAGTTGATGTACATGATTGCCAAAAATACCTGTGAACTGTTTATTTAGTGGTTATTTATTTATTTGTTGTTTGTTATATTCTGTATCTAGTCGAGAGCAGATATTTGTTCTCAATTCGGGGCGGTTTAAACAAAATTAGCAGTCCCCTTTATTTTAAGGTAGTTTGATAAATTCTGTCCCGTTCAGCCAATTGAATTATGTCGCCCAATGTGAAATTGTAAAGTCGCACAAAAGGCAGCAGTGGACATAACGGCGCGTGACATGTTTTCGTCAGTTCGGATACATGTTAATGGGTTTATTCCGTAGTAATGAAACCACCCTTTAATACCCCTTTTACCCAAGCAAAGGACAGTAAAGGGGTTTTTTAATTCCAAGTCAGAATAAGTCGACTGCCCATGTTGATGATGGTCGTTCTGAATGAGCACAAGTATCTGTCCTGGACTACAGTAAGTTATTGAAATGGTTGATTATATGATTTGTTGGTATATATAGTGTTACAATGAGAAATAATTTATTATAAATATGTTAAAATTCATATTGCATCTTAATTGATCTCCTATATTGATACCGGGGCAACGTTGCGGAGGTGGTGCTCACATCATCCTATAATCGACCACACAACTGATTTATTTCATATCATGGCCCCGGAAACAGAAAACAGAAAATTGAAAAACTGCCTGGATGCTATTACCGTTACATATTAAAAAGCGATGGGGCAAATTAACGAAATTTTCTATGGTAAATATGACCCGTCGTTCGCCCCAAATCCAACATTCTGGAGCGGCAACTGGTGGACGACTTCTTGTTAAACACGCCCTGTTTTGATTGATCAATCGAAACCATATTAATCTATTTATTATACATCGTCTTTAATTATTCATCTCATATCGACATCAAGATGTTTATTTAGCTTATAATTTATACAATCGCCTGGAGACGTGAATGCTAAGTTGTTGTCCTCACGGTATATCAATAATCAATCGAACTTACAAATCATGTGGGTGTGTTGAACTGCGCATTTGATACCCCTGGGGTGAGGACTCGAGATTAATAACGTATCTATTGTTAGCTACAGATAGTTATGCTTAGAAGATTCTAACCATAAACAACAACAAAGCCAAACAGCTATGTATAGCCCATCATTTCCGTTTTATGTTTCGGTTCGGATTTAAAATCGTCATCAGGACAGCTAGTTTTGTTACTGGAGATCAAATTTGCGATACTAAACTTTGGCGTTGAGTAAAGGATGCGAACTCACTGAACCACCAACATCGAAACAGTGGCTCAACTACGACAGGGTTGAACCAAGTCCACTGGTCCCCTCCATACAGGGCCCCCACTCCAGAAAATAAATGCAGTAGAGCATATGTTAAAGACAAAATTTCCCAGAGAAGGGACCCCAACCTACTTGAGTCCACGGGTCCCAAATCAGCTGGTTGGGCCACTTCAGTGAAAATATTCTACAGTATTCAGACTCTGAAAACAAATATCTTATGAACATGAGCTCATCCATCCCCCACTGTCGAACGTTGGACTTTGTACCCATAATTTTCCTTTGAGTGGACTGGCAACAAATTTCTACTTTCAAAACAGTCTGCTGAAAGGATTGCGGAATCAGACTTTCATCGATATTACCTCGCTAATAGTGGACCTAATCGACCATACCTCTTATGAAAACAAGAAACTTTCATATTTGTTTGGTAAGTCAACAAGTTACTGTCTCGGTTGTAAGCAATGAATTCGTTTTGTATCTTCTCTTCTTCGCCAAATAGGAAAAGTATGTTATCTGTAGTTGACCCATTCCGATTTATATTAACAGAAGCCATTAAAAGGATCTGGTAGTCTAAATATTTACTTTCCCTGTTAAAACAATCTGAAATAACTGCACATGAAATAAAGGACCGAGGTAAGTCGTCCATAAAGAACTTAATAGGTAGTTCATTATGCATGCAGGGATTTGCGACATTTTCACGCATTCAGATAATGTCATAGTTCTATGTGATACTTTGTATTTAGAACGTGTGGATGACTAGCTTCTGTCTTAATAACTGATAAACGCAGTCATGGGATAACATAATGCATTTTTTGGGGGTTGTTGTTGTTGGTAGGGACGGGCCGAAATGAAGCTCTATCGATGGGAAAGACAAAATTCAGGCGATAATTCCCTTTAAACCATCATGTCGATCTAGAAGAATGAAAGGCATCCTGATGAATGGAGGATAATATTGACTCGCCTAGTTTCTAACAAATATTCCTACAAATAGGCCCCAGTCACGTTATAGTCGGCTAATGGTTTAATATGATTCTAATGTTCTATTGGAAATTCATAGTCAGTCATCGACAAGCAGACACTCGAGTCTTTTGTATGTGCTGTGTGCTCTTATCGAGAGGGTATATGGCACGTTTACATTGGTTATCAGCTTTTGATGAAACTGTTTCCTTCGCATGTTTCGTCTGGTCGAAGTCGAACACATTATGGTACTAAAGTCACTTAGATCGGGCCGAAGCTATTGCTCTTTACGTGATCCATGGTCGTAGTTTTTAAATCAGTTATGATTTTAGATAACAACATGGAAAGCTGGCTATATGACAAAACCAGGTGTGCTCACAACAACCCAAGGTCCAAGTGTGGACATACCGATTAATGTACCTGAATTGAATGATTGAATAGTCTTGTCCACTGCGCGCTGACTATATTGACAACACCAAAAGTCCACTGCAGTAACAGAAGTTTCGGACTAACCAATCAATATACAAGAGAAGGAGTATTGAATGAATGAATCCAGTCTTGGCCGCGGACCGCGCCTCTACGATGAAGTAACAGAAGTTTCGGACTAACCAATCAATGAATCAGGAGAGAATGAAGTAATTGTTGATGACAGAACCTCGTGATATAAATAACACTGTAGTGGTTGGCGTCAACACCCTAGGGCTCTATTCGCCTTGTTTCCCACCTTACCCGGGCGACCCCGTTAATAACATGGCTTGATCTTTCTCTCTTGAATAACAATTGGTTCTCGGTTATTGTCAAAACCATGCCACAGTGTCTGTCAATTTACATTTATCTTTCTTCAACTAAGCCATTCTTTAGATGTAGTGGTAGTGTTGTCCGAATGTTTCCGATTGTTATATACGTTTTCAAGATGTAAGGCTTCCAACTCGTTCTGACCCCTATATGTATCCTCAATGTAAGAGCGATTCTTTTCAATTTAACCATTCTTTAGATATAAATGAATTGCTAATCCGAGTGTCAGATTTCGATAGCTAATTTTGACTAAAACTATTACCACACCTAAACATATTCTGACTCGACAGATGATACGAGGATTATTTGAGAGGCTCGAGCGAAAAAAGGACATACTACTTTCGACATGACATGACAATAAGTTACCTTCATCCATTGCTCTGGCGTACAGAGAGTAAAACTCTTTTCATATATAGTGTCTAATAACTATCACAAGTGTCTCCAGCATGAGATAAGCTCGCCATTATTTAAGGTACCTCTACCCTTTGCTCTATCCTCTAGCCAACAGAGAGCATGAAATCTGGAAAAGAACAGTTCCGTTGACATACCCAATTTATGGTGCAGAAAAGTAGGACGTAAAACTCCATTCATTTCATTTCATTTCATTTGCCATACCCAATTTAGAACATCAAGACAAGTGTATCGGACTATACTTGAAGCTAGCCGGACAGTTTTAGTCTCTTCATGAATAAAACGCAATTGGAATCGGGAACAGAAAAGTTGGTGGTACACCTCCATTCGACTGCCTATCCGTTAAGACCAAGATCAGTGTATCGGTCTATACTTGACCCTTGTCTGACTGTGTCACTCTTCAGGAATAAATCACCAATCGAATATGTCTAAATCAACACAATAACCTACTCTTTATAATCACCATCAACTCTCTTTAACTGAACCACGAATCCGGAAACGATCAAACAATTTTAGTGGTCTGAGTGAGATTAATAAAGTCACGAACTTCAATACTCCGTCCATACGAATCACGTCCCAGCTCGCATGCAATGTGTTGATTTATTTCGGTTGTGTCTCCGGCTATTATTATACCAGGTTTTTATGTGTGCTTTCGTGTAGCCAACCGTAGCGGATAGTTCGTTAACCTGATTTCGGTTTTAGTTTTCACTTTTAATAAAGAACCTTTATGGAGTGGCAGGAGTTGAACACTCTCTGACACCTTAATATTTTTCAATCCACCCCCCCCCCCCATCCCTCGGTGGTATGTTGAAGAAACAAATTCAGCATACTTCCAGATTTGTCAATGAGTCTCCACCTCCCCCTCCCCTCCTGCACTTTGTTAGAGTTACATGTAAAAGAGACTGACATAGACAAAATTTGGTGCTGCAGACTGTACAAACTGAAAATAGTTCGATGGATGGAAACCGAGAGTCACAAATTGGAGAATTTGTACTGTTGTAAAGGTAGACAATGTCCACCTCGTCTGTCTTCGTCTGAAAACCCGCTCAATACAGAAAACACAGCACCATTGTAAGATTTTATTGCGTTTAAGTTTGGACATACATCAATTTATACAGAAAATATACAGCAATACTTACAACCAATATATACAGAGGATATAAGTTCTGAAGGCAAGCCAAATGGTTGTGCGAGTGCTACAATACAGCGGAGAAGCCATCTTTAGTGCAAGACAGAAAAGAAATTGAACAATGTTGGCGTATATCACTGTTTCCTACAAATGTTTAACATTAATATGACATCAAACATTTGGCCATGAACAGATTAGGAATCAAGGGAAAAACATTTTAAGTAGTAAATACAATATCCAGGTTTTTACATAAAAGTTATTGTTTTGGCAATAAAAATGTCGCTTAATATTTTGCTTTAATGCGGTACTTATACTGGATTATGGCCAACTTTTTATTCCATTGTCGACCACGGGTATTAAAAATACAAAACACAGAAGAAAATACTTAAAACATTTTCTTCTTACTCTATAAAAATGATTTTTATAACTAATGGCTTAAGATTTAAAAGGGATATTAACATCTAAATATATGTTCTTCACGCAAAACAGGTGCTTTCTTTCTTCTTGTTTCAAAGGTGATACGAACAGAACGTATCAAACCGACGTAAATTTGTTAACATCCCGGTATTTTGTTGGTAACCGACGCAACCGGGGGTAATCCTCTTATAGCACTAGGTATTTGTGTTTATCAACTAGGTTCTACATTCCAAAAGCTCACTTATTTCCATAATTAGTTAATTTTATGTAGTTAATTTTAATTAGCTGCAATACAGTTCAACTTGTATTCCAAGGGAAACAACTCAATATTGACTTCTTAATTCGATGCCATCAAAGCAAAGTTCTCAAAAGATCAACTAAAGTTCTTAATATCCAATGTAGAAAATGCAACTGACACAATTTCATTTAAAAGCCAGTGATTTCGCAAATAAAGTCTTCGCATGAAACCAAGGCCATGTGTGATTTTTATTGTGCACGGTCAAGAGGCCTCGAGAGGTGGAAATCATCGTCGTTCCAAAGTCATGGCAAAATTTACTCTATTGCACACAGACAAACACCATTTGTCCAAGACATTTCCAACAAGCAGAACGTAAAATTCCAATTCATTTCAATTAATTTCTGAATATATATTTCATACCAATTCCTTACAAACATGTGACAGACAAAAACCATTATTACGTCTGTGAATAATGGGAGGTAATTCTATCTGGATGATTAAATGTCAACAAAATAACCTTTGAATTGCATCGAACTGGAAAACAGAAGGTTTTTTTTCTAATTTTGCTTTGTGTTATGATATTTCTAATTTCAAATTCAATACAATTTTATCTCTACAAGACAATGATAGAATAAATATGTATGTTGATATGAATTGACTGAATTGACTGAATTAATACATATTGAAATGAACTGGTGATCTAATTTCAGGTAAATCAATTAAAACTGTATAATAATTATTAATTATGTAATAGTCATTAGTGCATTCTGATTATCAACAGCTGAATAATGTCATATTGAAGCAGCAATTTTAAATCCGAAATTTCATAGTCTAGGTCAGTGTAAAATTTCTTGGAAAATTTTAGAAATTCCTCTTTGGTCTGTTGTTCCAACAGTAAAGCATCGTTTCCTATTTGAGTGTTTGAATTCAAGCTGTTTATGAAATAAGGCGAAACAGTAAAATCTTTGAAATTCTGGAAAATGTTGAACCGTTTCCTTTCTAGATGCGTTCAAGCTTGTCATATAATTCTAAAAATACAGTACTGTTTCGTATTTAGGTGGGATTTTGTAATACGCATATTTATAACAGTCTGGACAGTGTAGAGTAGGTATAATGCCAGCCGTTTATAGACTCTATTCTTCCAGTGCATTTAGACAATTTCTCTTGTCGATAATAAACTATTTTTTACAGAAAACAATAGAGTCCATTAGCAGACTAGAGAAACACTTAATAACTTTTAATATATTGTCAAGGATCCTACACAATTCTCGAGTCAATAACGCCCTACTGATATCCATAAATATATTCTAACTACAACCTTTATTTCAAAACATCCGATTGCGTGGCTTATATTTCAATAAATCAAATTTCTACCTCGTGTCATTAAAATGTAATGTAACAATAAGATTGAAAAGTACATTTAAATTCGCCAGATGTGATAAAGTTATTTTTAATAATATATCAATGCAACCAAAATAGAACTTCCTGATTAACACTGTCAAAAGCATTGTTAAAGTCACAAAACGAAAGTTCTTTTTTACGCCATAACTATTGCAACAAAAATCCTTACAAACATTTTCGCAAATTCTTCATAATGTTACATTTTTTAATAAAGCTTAATTAACTAAATTCCAGATGGGACTCAAGCCAAACATTTTTTTTACAAAATAAGCATTAAACCACCAAAACTTAACAATTGTATGCCACGCGGTCGCACTCAAAACTCAACAAGCTAATATAATATAGAACTATCACAATGTTTTATTTACATGTTGGCTATAGGTCAGTAAATAAATAATCTATTTAAAGTAGGACAAAGATATGAATGCACGTTCGAGAACGTTTTAAAACATAACAAACAAATTTAATGTAATTTTGGTTATATAATAAATAGCTATAGTATACTCTGGGCAACCAGAGAAAAATACCATGGATTCAAGGAATCTTCATGGGTATTTTAATCTGATTGATATATACACCAATCAAGTTCATTACAACTATGCTACCTAGTAAATAAAATACAATGGCCCTGAAATGGTCCCTTGACGTGCATAATTACCTGTGCCCTACTTAACTATAATTTAAACATCACAAACTATATATATTTACACGTATGTGAACTTTAATGGCAAAATATTCACAATTTTGCAAACATTATTTGGACTGAAAGTGAACTTCAACGTTCGGGGATATATATATATATATATATAAACATCTATTAATATTACGTCCTCTTGTCGAGTTAAACGTTGTCTGACCAGTATCATGTATAACATCTTTTACAACGTTTGCTTTTGAAATTTTTTCAAGCGTGTGTTTTAACCTTTTTGCCTCATAATTTTACATTTTGTATTAGTTTAAATCTAATTTTGTCTGTGCATAATGCGCTATGCCCCCTTCTCCAAAATTCACGAGGCAAAAATACACACCAGATATTAACTAAAATGTCATAACTTGCTCAAAATATCTCCGGAGATCAACGTTTAACTGAACACGGGGCATGCGTTATAATACAAATATACAGAAGTCGTGAAAACTAGGACCTTCAACTTCATTATTTACAAAATTCGTTTATCATTTCATTAGAGCGTGAAGTGTCGGCCCCTCACGCTCATAAGCACTACAGTAACTAACATGCTAGGGATTTAGTTATATATTTAACATATTTAGATCAACAATCATTAACATCGTCAGAATATATCGGGCTATTTCACACATGCGTATTACACGTTGATGAATTACTAGCACTTTTTCCATTGGTCGTTGATTTGACCAACTTCATTTTTAAAAATCCATTTTTGTTGTTTGCGCAGCACTTACAGAACACTTTAACAAATGTATCTCGGAATTGTTTGCTCATCGTACAATATAACACAAAATTGATAGAATTGTTGATTAGTGCCATGACGTCTACTAAATCGCCGAGGTTGTTGTACACATAGAACTGTAGACATGGCTCAAACAGCGTCATTAGGGTTAAAATACCTTGTGGTAACTCGGTTAACATGAACAATACCACAATAGCAAGCAACATACCGGTCGTTCGGTTATGCTCTCCATGTTTGTCCGATTCCGCTTTCCGACCTTGCGATTTCAAACGCATGCGTTTACGGTATGCTTTATGCATGGCGTGGATTAAGAGAATGGTAAGCGTTGTAAGCAGAAAGCATGGTATCAGCTTCACGAGGATTGACTGTATATAAACATTGGACTGATATATAAAAACATCAGCCGTCGTCGACTGTCGTAATGACGGATAATAAAAGATATCACTTTTGTCACTAACATTTGTTCCATTTGGTCCGAGCGATTGTTTTGGCGGTAAACTGTCCGTGCTGATAGCGTTGATGATGTAATTAGGAATACAAATGACAACCGTCAACAAATATACCAAGAATATTGCAATCCTTGCGCGTCGTACATTACAATATATCGCACCTTTTGTAGGCATGCAGATATAAATATAACGAAATATAGCAAGGGCGATGGTCAGCCAGATGGCCACTGTGTGGCACACGATACCAAAGCTAGCATGGAACATTAAGAAACAGATCCACGCATAATCCCGAGTGTTAAAACGATCGAGATCTTCTTCACGAAAAATATAAAACCTCATAATAAACGGTAAATAGGACAACATGGTGAACAAATCGGCAACAGCAAGCCACATTAATATCGTATTGGTGGACGAAATCATATTTTTACGAGTTAAGACAATGATGTTCACGATGTTTGCGATGATCCCGAATGTACACACGACAGCACTGATATAACCATGGACTTGGGAGTACTCGGAAGCAAACAGAGCCAGTTCAATAACAGTATGGTTTTCAACTACACCGGGTACATATCCTAAATCACAGTTGACACCACCAGGAGGTTCTGTAGTCGTACCGTTATCCAACATGTCTACCGTCATGATGGAGCTGTTGTCTGGATGGTTGAGGTATGTACGTGGTGTTGTTATGATATTCATGGTAATATTCTGTCTTGTCTTTCTAACTCCTATTCAGAACGCCTGTACTAGCGACTGATAATAACGACCTGATGATAAACTATCCATACTAGACGATAACATCTGGTCCAGTAAAACATCAATATTAGCCGAGAGCTTCTGAAAAATACAAAGTTAAAAGTTAAATTTTGTAAAGCAACATTGGTCAATAAACATACTTAATATTAATGAAGCCTATTTTGCACCTTGTTGTCAATGTTCGTTAATGATGAGAGACAACTGAATGCATTGAGGCGCATAATATATACAATGTCCCAATTCGCTGACATATATCCACTGTATATGCCCCAGAATTTAGATTGGATCCACCAGACCCAACTCTAAATTGTTTTGGCTAATCCGGGCTAAAATTAACATCAAGAGGTTTAGCCAAGGATCAGCTGGTAGAAATGATCCTCATGAACTTCCTGTAACACAATGGTTGTTTTATCGTTCTTTCTCTATGAAGATGGACACGAGCACGTTGTGAGAAGTGATTAGCCCATAGAGCAGCTCCGGTTTTCTGAGGTGTGTTTGAACCGCAACCGCAATCTCAACCAAATTGCAAACTGAGAAGCAAATGGCATTAGGTAGCATCCAGTAGCATACATATCGAGGAACACAAGATCTCAAATTATCTGTCCCATCCACTAGCTACTGGTTTTCATCAGATTTGATTCACACCTGTCTTTGTGTATCAAAATATAAACAGTCTATTCATTGTTCTACAAAAGATCGATGAAACATAATTGACTATGATAGACTTTCAAAAACCAAACATCTGTCGTTCCTCGTGATTAGCTAGTTTGGTACGTTTATAAAGTTAAAAAGACTTAGTTGATTGGTTTCGTGGATTTTCGTGGGTTTGGTATCCTACGGGGGGAAACAAACTCTAAAGCATGCCCAATTCTTCCGCGAAATGCTCACAACCCTTTGGCTAACCCCCTAAGCCTGCAATGATGAACCAAAAATGTATTAAATGAAATTGAGATTGATTTGTTTTTCTGGTATCCCTGATAGGACCTCTTTGTAAGTCTATTTAATGCCTGTTAATGGAAGATTTAAAAATTTACAGTCTGTAGTTAAAGCTATTTCACTCATTTATATTGCTAGTTGCTTAGATTGATTACCGGTACATTTGTTTTCTGGGGGAAGGGGGAGTGGCGAGGGAGGGGGGGGGGGGGAGGGGGTAGTGGGCGGAGGCTCAGTAGTTTACTAACTGTATAAGTCCTTCCAAGAAATCTGTTTTGGAGAATGACTAATTGTGTTAATTCATATGATTACTTATTAAGTATACGCAAGATATCTGAAGATTTGAAAATGACCCCTTCCTTATAATTTCCTCAACAAAACACAAATAATTAGTTCATATAATATGGTGTCAACTGATGCGAATAATGTAGTCCAATACGATCACCGTCTTTCCTCGGAAACTTCTCTTTCTCGGTCATTCTTATTGTTCAAGTAACAGTCCTAGTATATCATTCTATTGTGCTCACTAAGATAGCATCAGTTTCCACTTCCGGAATAAGTGCCACATTTTTGTCAGCACCCTAATTAAATGGATGTGTCTAATATTATATATCATGTGATGTTATTGCCCAGCACGCAACTTCTAATGATGCCAGATTGGTGACAGGGGGAAAGCGTCTTGTTATGGTGCAATAAACCGAGGCCCAATTTTACAGTTTCGTTAGCCTACTTATAAACCGGATGGGATCTAGGTCTAATGTGGCGTTATAGCCCGACACGCACCTGTCACAACTGCTTATGATGCATGTTAGCTGACAGGGAAGATAGTCTATTTGTATGAAGCACGAAACCGATTTTCTCCAGTCCTGTTGACATACTTATAAACCGGATGTGATCTAGGTCATATGGTCATAGATCCCAGTAGGCACCTGTCACTACTGCTGACAAGGGAAAAGCGTCCAGATACCCGTACGGGTTTGTAGCTTCCTTCTAAGATGGATGTGATCTAGGTCTACTATCATATAAAATGTCGTGTTATTTCCTAGCTCGCACCTGCCACAACTGGTAATGACTCTGAGGTAATCTCCCATCTATTCGGACCTAGCTATATGTACCCCCCCTTCAAGAGAATATATTCAACGTTTAATAAGTCGGAGAGACTAACATGGTAATAGCATCTCTTGCTATTTGAAAATTAAACCCAGACCCCTTGTGCGTGTACATGCACGTTAGGAATCCCTTGACAGTCGACATTTGAAAAAGGAAAAAAGAGTTTAATGATGTTGTCTTGTCAAAATTTCTATATTTCAAATTGCGTGCCGTCTTCATTAGCCCAGCCAATAGCATAAATAGGATAGTGAAACGTCACTCCACTTCATTATCCCAAAAAGACCGTCATTCCGTGTATGCATCCATCTCAATGAGAACGCCATTTCGTGCATCCCAAAATAAAACGTCATTCCGTACATATCCATCCCATGACAACGTCACTCCACTTCAATTTGTTAACTTAGCCAAATCAGGAGCAGAAAAGGAAGAGGTAACACTCCCTTAGTTTATCTGATTATCAGCTACTTCATGATACCAGACACAGGTGGTTATGATCGGATTAAAGGCCGACGTCCTCCACATCTCGGTTAATCCGTCTATAATTCTACCCACCGCTTCTGGTAATCTTATCAACTACCAAACCAACCGCACAGAAACAATCAAACTACCAACTACTTCGACTACCTAGTTTGCGATATCTGCATCCACGTGAAGCGAACATCTAGCAACAAACCTTCTGGTAATATGCGTAGTATTACAGAAGTGATATTCTGTGGTTCATTAACCGTAGTGACTAAATTCATATCAATCAAAGGTACAGGTTATTAATAAACTGCAAATAATTGGAATAAAGTTTCAAGTCAAATATGGATATCCAGAGTTTATGTAAAAGCCAACAGAAGAACACAGATTGTGGGCAGAGACGTGGTACTAGTGCGAAAACGATGCGGACAAGATCTGCTTGTAGTTCTTCTGTACGGATATTCACATGCCATACATCGCTCGATAACATGCCACCTGTCGACCCAATTCTGAACATCCATGATCTAATTCTGACCATCATTCTGTCCTCAAAGAAATCAATTGTTCAAATTTCGGGGAAGGGAAGGTTTGATTCTCCCAAATGTACAGGCCTAGGGTGGAGCAGACACTTTATTTAGAAATTGGGATTAAGGGTAGGTGGTGTTTTATAGAGAAGATCGTTGTCAAAGCAATGTATTTCACGATCTAAGACGCGCGAATAACTCAACAAATCTGGAGTCGAAGCATGGTCAATTTCATGCAGTAAAGCAGAGTAAAGAGTCGTTGAACATACGTTTCACAGAATAAATCAAATCTGCTCCACATATGAACTGGTAAAGTTCTTTTTTCGAAAATAACAAAATCATCGACCTTGAATTAAACCTTTCAATCATTTTAAAAGTACAACTTCAACTTGTAATTTGAATCTGTGACAAATATGTCTAATTACTGTCTTTTATTCTGCCACTTCCGCTTATAGAATCACTGACTGACTGATTTGTCAGATCTTTTTTTAAACATGAAACGAAAGAATTCTAATGAAATCGGATGATGGACATCAGATGGTTGGATGACCTTTTATTTCACAGTGGATTAAAAAAGGACAAGTCTGGAGACACATCTAACCGATTTCACAACTCAAAAACTCCGAAAAGAAAAAAATATGACGAGATTAGAGGATCAGTATATTTTTTTAAAGAAAAATTCAGACAGTTCCTGCGGCGATTCCGACTGTTCACTCAATCATGGACCTCTTGTAGTTCTTTCAAACACTCTTAGTCTACTGTTAACTAATTCAATAGCGCGGTAATATAGAATGTCCAAATAGCAAAATAGACGGTGTATGGCTTAATTTACTGTAATGATGCTTCATTCAGATATTACATTCTTTATTCAGCCAGTGATATTCATTAAAAAAGGATTTAATCATTCAATAGCAACCTTAGTCAGACAGATTTTCATCAAACGCTACAACAAAGCCTATGGTACCCAATTTTAAAGCTTGACAACTCAAAATGACATTATTGTCAAATAACATAAAGGTACGATTATAGTAATAGAATGAGTCAACATCCCAAGAAATATGGCGTAAATCTGACGATCGTAAACTTCGTTATCCTTGTGTTGTTCAGTGACACAAAAGGCGCAAACTGATTCATGATTATTCGAGGAAAAGACTATATTATATTATGCTTCGTGTCCTTGGGAACGACAACTCTTCGCTTATTGTTACAGTTTTGCAAAATATTTTTTATAATATAAGGTATAAACAACATAAAACGGACGGGGAACTGTGTATTACAGATCATTTAATTTATATTTTGTTTCGTTTCATGTTTTTTACATATTCCACAAATTCAAACCGAAACGAAACGAAAAAAAAGGCCCGAAGAAACATTCTACAACAATTTCATGCCTATGAATCCCGCTCTGGTTAAAACACGTTCAAGAATATTCCCCCTACCCAGTACCAACCATACGACAGTCTCCACATGAAAAACATCTGAAGTACAAAATAAAGAGAAATATGCGACACTTTGTCTTGTGATAAACAAATTGCTGGTGATCTATTCATTCAACAACTTCATTACATCTCACCTCCTTTCCTAGTGTCATTATTTACGCTATGAATTAGTCCGACAGCTTCCTTATTGTTCCTATCTGCTGGAAGGTCATTAAAGGAAATAAAGAACGCGCTGGTTAGGATAATGATCCAATTATAGAAAATGAAAGTAGATGTTTTTCATAAATTATACATTATATGTGGTTGTGATATTAAAGTGATGATATGAATGAAAATATACCTTCATTTTCTGTGTTCACATTGCCGTTAAATACAAAATGAATCGAAGTTAAATAGAGCCTTGCGTACCATCTGCTAAAGACGCAGAGTTTTCCACCCTTCTCTTCTAAATTGGCACACGTGATGAAAAATAAGTCTGGTGTTAGGGTGTATTGAGACGAGTCTCAATGAAAGCACTGGCCTAGGTCACAGAGCAATAGATAAGTCTATTAATTATGTGAAAATTAGTTAGTCATTAGTATGATTTTAGTTGAAAAGACACACACACAAACATACATGTTAGATCCCGATGAAGGAGCCTTAGAATGATTTCTCAATACCCATAGTGATTCTCCACTATGAAGACCATTTCCCTTTTTAATGAATGGATTTCCCTCGAATGAATGAAAACAATTGACAAAACAAAAACATGAGCTTTTTTGACTTTTAACTGTGGAGGAATCTTTAACATGAATAGTCTGTACCACATAGGGGCTCTATGTATTGTTGCACGTAGACTTCTAGACACTTTTTCCACATCAAGTCCTCTGATCAGCATCACTTACTGAGAAAAATTTGGGTTTAAAATGATAAATCTGGTGTAAGAGAACTTTTAGTCTATCAATATCACTTCTAGACCGTGACTAGACATCACAGGATTATTAATATATTCAGATTGAAAAATACTTCGTATTCAAGCTTTTATAATTAAATGATACAAGTTCTGTAGGTAACTGCGTTCAAATGTTGCTTCATTGAATAGACACTAATCCAAAAGTTATACATATTGAATCATATTTCGGTATTCAAGCATTCATAATGAAACGATACACATTTAAAATAGGTTACAATATTCAGGAATTTCTGCAGGCAAACGTGTTGAAACGTTGTTCCATGGTAGAGAAGCAAATCTAAAAGTTAACAGCATTAATGTATGCATATTGAATCATACTGGGGTATTCAAGCTTTCATAATCAAATCATTAAAATGGTTTAAAAGAGTGAAACAGCGTATTTCTGGACTGGTGTGAACCAACACTTTGTTTGGTGGCGTCTTAGTTTCCACCTATTTAGGTGTAAAGTCTGTTTAAAATTTTAACAGTGTAAGTAAACGTTGAATCGTTACTCCATGGTGGTGACATCATTCCAAAGATTACTTATATTATTATCTATCCATATTGAATCATATTTAAATATTCAAATATTCATAATTAAATTTGAATAGCCTACAATATTCCAAATTTATGCCGATAAACCATTCGAAACGTGATCGAGACGCCAATTCCAAGCTGATTACTCCCCTTTCATGTCGATGGAATCATTCGGACTAATAGTGAGGACTGAGATCACTTGACTTATTCTGATGTATTCAGAGATATATATAGGGAGTCTTCTTGTCTTCAATCTATGCATAATTAATCACACCAGATCTGGCGATTTCATACCGACCGTACACTTTGATTTTACAATGGAAAAGAGTTTTTCGCCCTGCTGGTCGAGATCTTTAACAAAAGTTGACCGACTATATGGGCGTGGGGAAGTCTGGCGACCTTGAATAAGTCATCTTTCCTTATCATTCCAGTGGACCCAGCATGGGTAATCCTGGAATGATCAATGCCAAGAGGTTTTGCCAAGGACCAGCTGGTAGAATGATCCTAAGTTGAAAAATATCGTTGGTTATTTTCTTTCTTTCTTTGACCGACTTGGCGTGATATTCACCATTGGTAGCATTGTGACCAATTGTTCTTTATTATATTCAACTATATACAACATTGTACAAATTTTCAGATTTAAAAAAAAGCTTTTTACATAAACTGTCACTTTTCTATGCAATTTAAAACAAAAACTACATTATTACCTCAATTTGTAAATATTCAATTATAATTTTATTGAATTTCCTTATGACATCTCGTACGCTATTATTTTATTGTCATATTTTTAAGACCTTCTCAAACAATTGAAGAATTAACATAGGCGTACGGGTCGAAGGCGTGGTTATAAGTTTTAAATATTTTAATGATAAGAGAAATCGGATATGTACGTTACAAAACCTCACTTCAAATCGTCAAGACCGAAACCAACAACAGTTTTTCTGTAAGCAGAATTGTTGGACTAAGGGATTCTATGGTATTCCCTAAGAATGGTCGTATTCAAGCCTAAAATTCAACGATCTTTGTTGAAGCATCCTGTTCATGAATCCGCTTAAGACGATCGTCAAGGCCATGCAGGAAATTTTACCAGAAACGGCATAAGCGTATTCTTTTTCCATTTCCCATTATCGGGGATTGTATTCCTCCCATCCGTATAACTGGACGCTTTTATCCTACTACCAGTCCCTCAGACGAACTTTACTAGCAGAAGACTGCATCTACATGTAAAGTACAGAAAAAACCTGTGTCATCAGATTTTATAACGATGCGTTCATAAGATATTCCCAATGGGTTGACGTGGTTTAATTAGGTTACTAGTTTGTATTTTAAGGTTTGTTATTTTATTAGAATTCTGCTAAATAAATTCGATACAGTTCAGAAAATACGAAACGAAACAAATTATAGAGTGAAAATTGACACCAATTAATTCGCTAGCATATTTTTTTCGTTTCAAATCAGTTTCTAATCATTTATTCTAAAAAATTGTACAAAACCACTTTCTGGTTAATTGCAATAGGTATCGCATTCACCTGAAAAACTGAACGAATCGGAGAACTAACACACGGTAATTACCCCATAACACGTGTAACCTATCTTACCTTACATTCTCAACATAATGTTAGTTTAAAAAATAACTCTCCTAACGGTTTGTTTGGTTTAAAAAATAATCGAACAGTTGCCTGGTATAAACAATGGCTGCTGTAGACTTGTCGGTATCTGATATTTGAAAGTAAAGATTAAGTTTGTAAAGAGTTCTTTGGCTGAATATTCACTCCTGATTGAGATCGATTTACTAGACTAGCTATTGAAAATTTAATATCAAAGTCTGAAAGCATAACTTGAATTATGCCAATTAAAAATCCGTACCAGCAAGACAATTCCGTTAATCAAAATCTCATCCAACGAGATAATAGTAGTGGATTCCTCCAGAGAGAAGAACCATCAGGTGTTTCGAAAACAAACAAACATATACGATTTCAAATACATATATTTTAGATTCACAGCAATAAGCAATTTATAACTGCAAATGGTGGCTGATATTTTTCCAATGATACCCCAGTAGTGATTTACGGATTAGCGTTCAGATAGCTAAAATAGATCTCTAACAGCTGGTAGAGAAACATGGAAATGACTTTACAGATAGCTTAAATTAAGCTGTATCAGCTGGTAGAAAAAGTATGTAAATGACTAAACAGATAGCCGAAAAGCTGTATCAGCTTGTAAAGAAAATATCTAGATCACTATATACTTTAAGAGTATAAATCACCTCACTGAATTCCATTCCATCTTCCAGAAACTATATAAAATAGTACAGATCTGAGAATCAATTCCATTCGGTACTCGATCTTATATCTTTTTAATCTATCTCATATTGTTTCATATACCGGAAATATTCGGACCTCCAGTGAAGAATCTTAAGAAATAATGACATCAATCTGAGTAAACGTTTATCTGGCAGTTTTATCATTGCCCATTGACCTTCTATCATACGAAACTCATTGTTGATTTAATGATTCTAATTAACAGAAAGGCCAGTGCCGACTTTTCAGATTTTTGTACACGCAGGTGCCATTTGTTACCAGAACCTATTTAACCATTAATTGATCCAATTTACAACACGGCCCGAATTTTTCATATTTTAGTCTTAAGGGTGCCATCTCTCGTCGTGACCCGAGCTATCAAGGTAGGCTATTTTGTCTCGTAATCTCAGTAAACCAGCGAAATTTTGCACGAGGCTAAGCCACCCTTTCATGTTATTACAATGGACCGAGGTCAGTATCGCTAAGAAAAATCTAGCAAATCTTGTGAAGCCATTATTGCCCATTATTCCTGTCGACCCAGTAGTACACGTTTGTTGATAATTCAGGAGATGCCAATGCCAAGAGATTAGGTCAAGTCTATATGGAACAAGGATTCTCGTTATAACCCAGATTATAAATTTACAGATTGTAAAATCGGAAATCCAGGCTTTTTTGTAAATATCACGAGCATATCGAGCATACAATCGTGTAGAACTAACTTTTAAAGTTTATAATTTCTGCAGTTGTATATGCAAAATAAATGAAACGTATGCAAAAAGTAGCACGATATAAACTAAATTTGAAAACTTAATTGACATATGACAGGTTTAATGTCCCAGAACTGCACGGTAATAATTATTGTATGCGTGGAAAGTTAGCGAAACAATATGTTCTCTCTTCCAAAACATTTTTTTTCAGGGAATATAAATATTTATATGGTATAATCATTGTTTTATAAAACCTTTTTTCTCTACATATTCATGAATTTGTAGTTTAACAACGAGTCCTATAAACAGCAGGCTGTAACTGATGTGATTGGGAAGTCAGTGTGCAGAAGCTTAAAGTTAATTCCCCGCTATCTGTTGGTTGGAAGTCTGGAATCGGTATGCAGAATAAATCTAAACACCCAAATGGAAAAGTTCTAAGAAAAAGATTGAGCAACAGCGTTTTAAAACAAGTTATTTTCCAACTTTCCATATTTACCCAGGTCTAGTGGACAATATTGTAGCCAAGGTGAAGTGTTTTGTCAAAGTGAAGCTATTATGAATAACAACATGGCGAACTCTCGGGAACTGTAACATTTCGATTTTTACAGCCTTAGTAAATATTTGCTCATTTAGAATAGATTGTGTGTCATTTGGTAGCTATAATAGATCTATACATTCCCAAGTGCTATGAGTTGTAGTGTTCAATATTTCAACAAGTAGAAGAAGACTTGCACAGTTGATGGACTTTTAAAGGTAGAATCCCGTATTCAAATTCCTTTGCGATCATCTGATCTGTCAATACCTTCAACTTTACAAGGCACAAATCCATATTCGTATTTTATATCGGGATTTTTGACTAAATCCTGTCTCTCAATGGTCGATAATCTATATCTCTATTATGAAATAATTTCTGATGTTAACATTAATTTTTCAAGAGGGAGTAAGCATAGTTTCTTAAACTTCATTGGGTTAAAAAATTTTCAACAAACAGATTTTCAAATTTTGTCACCATTAGCTTCAATTTAACTCTGCTTTTAGCCAATACTTTTATTACTTTTAAACCAAGTTTTTGAAATCAAACTCCTTCTGTATCGGTCCTGAAACAGAGCTCAGGTGTTAAATTCTAACCATAATAAATCTTCAAGTTGAGAGAATAATAACAACAGAAAGATTAGTAGAAAGATTAGCAGAAAGATTAGCAGAAAGATTAGTAGAAAGATTAGTAGACGCTGTTATCTCTTCTCTCTGCAGGATAAGTCTATAACTGGATACAGTTAACCTGTCTGGGATATCAGCGTCGATAGAAGCGTACGTTAACTTGTCATCTACCAACAACTTCCAAGTCAGTGATATCAGTTAGCTGGAAGCGGACGTTAACTTGTCATCTACCAATAACTACCAAGTCAGTGATATCAGTTAGCTGGAAGCGGACGTTAACTTGTCATCTACCAACAACTACCTAGTCTGTGATATCAGTTAGCTGGAAGCGGACGTTAACTTGTCATCTACCAACAACTACCAAGTCAGTGATATCAGTTAGCTGGAAGCGGACGTTAACTTGTCATCTACCAACAACTACCTAGTCTGTGATATCAGTTAGCTGGAAGCAGACGTTAAATTGTCATCTACCAACAACTACCAAGTCTGTGATATCAGTTAGCTGGAAGCAGACGTTAACTTGTCATCTACCAACAACTACCCAGTCTGTGATATCAGTTAGCTGGAAGCAGACGTTAACTTGTCATCTACCAACAACTACCCAGTCTGTGATATCAGTTAGCTGGAAGCGGACGTTAACTTGTCATCTACCAACAACTACCTAGTCTGTGATATCAGTTAGCTGGAAGCAGACGTTAAATTGTCATCTACCAACAACTACCAAGTCTGTGATATCAGTTAGCTGGAAGCAGACGTTAACTTGTCATCTACCAACAACTACCCAGTCTGTGATACCAGTTATCTGGACGTGGTCAACTACGTACAACTGCATGTCGAGTTCCCATACCCTTGTTCATATACCATACGTTTACATATTGGAGTATGCCACCGAACCACCGAACATGAAACAAAAGAGAGAAACATATGAATCAATTGTTGACTCTGAGAAAATTGTCGTAAATCCAGTCTGTCACATAGAATTGTTGGCCCTCAAAGACTGAAAGAGACTGCAAAGACCAACAACTCTGTATGTGAGATTGTCAAAAGGGTTTGTTTCGTTGTGTACAATGTGGGTACGTTAGTTCATCGTACTAAGTAACCTCTGTACAAAATTAAAACTTAAAAAAAAAACGAAACGAAATAAAGAGGCTGTTTTTAATCAAGTTGTCATTCTACACAATGACAAACATCGTCACAGATGGAAATCTGCTGTAAAAGGAAGTCGAAGAGACTTTTAAAAAATCAAATTTCCGTTCCGTATCTCAATAACTAGCTAGTCTGTTTGTTTTTCCGCTAGCAGCATGTTTTATTGTAATTGCCAATTGACTAACATCTGTTAATAAAATATAACAGCACTCTGGATAGGTCGAGATAATACCCCTTGTCAGTGATGCAGGTGAGGGGTTGCAGACATGGAAAAGGGGTCTAGTCGTTAGGATGGGACAATAAACCGAGGCCTCGTGTGTTACAGACTGTGCACGTTCAAGATCCCTCGACAGTTGGAACTCAAAAAAGAGCAGGCTGATGCCAATGTTCTGGCAAAATTTCCTTCATTGTACTCTGAATGGTGTTTCCCGTCTTCATTAGCCACATTGTGCAGAAAAGTAGGATGTAAAACTTCATTTCATTTCATTGTTATGAAAAATAGGAAAACCTGCCTCACAAATATGTTCATTCAGCTTTGACACTTTCAACCCGTTGCGCCTCAGTATTTTATACACTTCTGTTCTGACTCGTTTGCTACGTGCAGTGTTCGTTAGGGGGCATAGTCATTTAATTATAGGAAATCGACAAATTTCGTTTTATTGGTACCTCATCACTTTAAAATCAATAGTTTAAAATCGAAGAAGAGGCTTATGTTTGTGTCCCCACACAACCCCCAAAAATACACTGCAAGGCTTGATTTTTTCCTTTAATGCCCAATCACGATCAGACAACCAAGAAGCAAAACATAACTTCATGTCTTTTCCTGGTTTATGTTGACAGTAAAAAGCTATTTAATGTACTCTTTACAATCTTTTCAACAGCCTTTTTTTAGCGCAATAAATTCTTATCTTTGTACTGTAACAAATCATAGTTCTAACAGTACTGTATCGATCTGTAAATCATATAACTATCAGTTTAAAGATGTATAAGAATTAATATTAACCATCAGTAGGTGAGAATCTTGCAGGGTCGTAAATAGTTGGTTTGTTTTGTTTTATGTGGGGGAACAGTTGCCTCTACATAGTTACAGGTGAGGTTTTGAAATACGATTTTTAACACAGGTATTCGAAATGTAAATCCTAAGAACATAAGTGAACTGTTCGGACATCGGAGGTATAGAGCAGTTGCTCCTCGTGATTCTTCGTTATTTCGTTTTACTTTTCCTGATATTTTTCGTCTCTATTGTAATCTTACAAGTTATCTATCACACTCTCGTTCTCATAACGCAATGTCTTAACAATCTAACGATGTCCGGCGTGATGTACGATGCGGGATTATCGATACAGTAGAAAATTGTACAAGCGAATCGTGTCCTTATCGTGACCGGACCCGTACCCGTTCTTTAGTTTTATTATCTACGGTATCGATAATTCCGCACCGGACACCACACCTGACACCGTGCACCGCCTATTCGTGGCTTTAGGTAAATTTGTCGGGGTACAACTGGTATACCTGATTTATACACGTGATACGATGACTAGATATTACAAACGAAGGCGTAAGATCCGGGAAGCACGTGCTAACAGAATATAATCTATACAGAAGTTATTATAACCTAATTATCATTTTATAGATATATCATCATTTCAAAATTGTATTCATAAACATTTCATAATTATTAAAGGCAAGCGGGATCTTACCAAGTTGCGAACAGCCCCGCGGGGAACTGATATAAGGTGTACATAGGGCGAACGGACCCGCTCATTTACAAGCACCATTAAATAGGTAAACAGGGATAAATATTCCAAATACAACTAATGTGCCAAGAATCTTTATATATCGTATTGTATTTAATGGTTTTATGAACAACGGACCATTAGAGAAAAATGATTTATGTCAGTTCTCTAATTATTATTGACACTTGTAAAACGTGTTACAAACCGTTTTTATAACAATACAATGTTCATCTATAATGATTACATGATATCAGGGTCCATATTGATCTAGGCACCGAGGCAGTGTGGTTCTGACTTGATATTCATATATCATTAGCATGTAATCATTCTGACCATAGACAACTTACCTGTTTCATAAAACCTTAACTCAGCATGAGTTCTTCAGGATCATTTTAGATTGGTCATCTGATTTGTTAACAAAATTTCGGTTTTAAAAACTGATTACTGTAGTTCTTTAAATTTGGGTTTAAATTTCAACCCGGGGTTCTTTACGTCTCATGCAGGAATGCATTGGCAATTGTCCGAGACCTATAACAAGTGTTATAAAATGCTAATAAACTTAAAAAATACAAATCAAAATCTGTACAAGCAAGACAATTCCGTAAATAAAAAGAATTCGTTCAAAGAATGGCAAAATCATTGTAAAACTTGTATAGTTGCAGACTCCTCCAAAGAGAGATACCATCAGGTAAGAGTAAAAAAAAATGGTAAATTCATGCCCGACAAATAAACCATTGCAAAGTGGGGTATTCTGCTGAATCCCAAGTCATGTGCCTCTCACACACTGACGACTTTCAAACGTCAAAATTCAAGTTATTGTTACGTTCTAGTTAATCTTAATTAAACTTTTAATTAAATTAGTTTTAATTTCGTATTTAAAGTAGAGAAGTACAGAAATATCAATAAAGCAAAGCAAAAAGATTGACAATGCGTTATATCCCGTCGAAAAAGCAACATAAAACACGTTATATGATTACGGAATTCTCTATTTTTATAATTTATTCATGTATTTTAATGAACGGAAAAATGTATAAAATTTTCGATTTTTCTCACCAAAATCACACTGCTTTTTTTTCTATATTGTAGAACTACGTAACATGTTTTCGCGTGATTTCGGAATTTATCAATGATTCGAAGATTAAGAAACTAAATCAAAACCGGTAATCATAGATAAAGTGGAACTAATTCAATTTAGGCTGTCTTTTTTAAGATTGACAACTGTTTCTGGTAATAATTCTGTCATTATGTTGGTAATAACGCAAGGCATGTCCTTGGATGGCGTTTAATACTTTATACCCATTGGCAAAGTTTGATCGCTATGAAAATGATTTCAACATCTACCAATATTGCATGCAAATGTTACAACGCCTGCTAGTCCCCGTAACTAGAGCGTGTACATAGCTTCAGTCAGATATAGAAATTAAATTGAGTTGTACATAGTTACTGACATGACGTGTACCACGATTTACAGCTACCCACAGACATACAACCCAGAGTTAGGCAACGACCAACTCCCAACAACAGAGAGTCGAAAAAAAAACATGACGTAGAAATCAGGTTACAGAAATAGAAACCAGAGTTAGGCAACGACTAGGCATTGTCCAAAGTGTTACCCAGGGTGGGCGGTGGGGAGTCGGAAAAACACATGACGTTCAACCACCAACAGAAATAGAAGCCAGATTTAGGCAATATTTGATGTACTGTACAACCGTGATGTAAAATGTAACTACGAGTAGGTAGATGGGACAATATTTGATGTTCAGCCACCCACAGAAATAGAAATCGGGGTTCAGCAAGCGATTTCCAACCATTTTGTAAACTTTTACCCGGGATTGGAAAATGGAACACTTGACGTTTAACCACCAACGGATTAGACGACAGTTATGCGATATTCTGTTTACAGTACAACCATGATGTAACCAGATTTGGTTCTTTTGTGTACAATCATTCCCTGGAAACTTTTCCAGAGTTTGATCTTTCTTCCAATATCCTCAAATACCGATACCCTTACGATCATTTGTTTGACATTGAAAAGTTTTTAAATTTGATCATCACTTAGCAACAGTTGGCAACTACTTGCATCTGTTTGAGTTGAAAGTCGTCAGAACATTAAAAGATACAAATATCACACACGTAAACATGTCGATTTTACGATATCCTTATTAATATGATATGAAAGTTTTCTATTGTTGTAATACAGAAGCTATTTATCATATTTTTGGCTTTTTAAAAACATTGTTCAATACTATATTCATTAAATATGGAATACAACGTTTTTGTTTTTTATATTGGTATTTCTAAACTATCGCAATTTAAACCAAACTTGTTAATTATTAATTATTAAATTATACAGATGTAATATTGGATATCTAATGCAATCCAAATCCCTTCTAAATCTATCTTCGAGTTCTACACCCAAAGATTAAATTCCACTTCAGAAATTAGTTTAAATTTTTCAAAAGTTTTTTGAAAGTTCTTCTTTTAAGTTGATTTTGAGTAAATCTAAAATAGCCTACGTTATCAAAAAATACAAAATATCCACTTTCTCAAATTGATAAAGATTCTTAATTTTGTTTATCACATTCAGGTGTGTTGCTATATTGTGGTGTAGAAATTCTACCTGAAAACTTTTATGAGATCGATCTATCATGGTATTTATTTTAGTACCTTATAAAATTGTTACTATATATTTGAAAGATACTATGAAAAAAAAATTGAAAAGATTATAAGAAAGTTTAATAACTGACGACAATTTTTATATATATGAACCAGGTGTCTTGTCAAAATTTGTTTCTCAAAGTCGCAATAAAATAATTTCCTACCTGAATAAAATTATCATAAAAGAAGCAAACAGCAATTCTGGCAAAAAATGCCAAGAATTGAGACAAAAAAGGAGAATCCCAAGAAAGCTAACAAATAAGGACATACCTGTATCAATCAGTAAATTGTCCTAAATTGCTCAGTAAAAGCATTGGCAATATCCACAGTAAGTCACGACTAAACCAGTCTCATAGACCACGTTATAGGCTTATCGTCTGCTACCGACAAGTCACGCTTGGCGCGAGTCGTCTGCTCGATAAACACTGATTGGTGGAAGCAGACGTGAAGGAATACTAACAGTTCGAACACGGCAGTCTCGTGTTTTTATAGAAAATCACAGAAAGTCAGAGCGTTCCAGTCCGAATCTAAAAACTTGTCAACAAATTCAGCTCTTGAGAGTTTGATTAATAACTATACAGGTCGACGTCATATCAACTGCCTCGACTTCCCAATATTAATTATCTCGACTAACTAACTAACAATTCCAATAACTTTATCTTCTTCAAATCTGACGAATCAGCGCACCTGGTTTTCTATTGAAAACAACAACCAACCGTATTTCACACCTGATGTCTTTAGAACTAGTGATTAACTGATATTCCACTCTGGACTTTCAGGATTTATTGGCATTTATCAAGAATTGAACTGGAATGGGCGGAATTAGGTAATGTGACCAACTAGCATAAATTACATAGGTTAAGCAAATCCAATAAGAGAACGACATAGTATTACATTCCACACGTTTACCGATATAGGGAATACGGTCTATACTCGTATTGACAAATATGTTAACAAAAATACCGAATTACGTTATTAGCTATATGGAATTTGAAGATTTCAGGCATAAAATGGCATCAGGTTTTGTGGAAAGGTGAATACGAATATGAAAACTGTAACACAAAAAAGCCATCGATAGAAAGTTAGAATATTTATATAATTTTATACCGCATTAAAACAATGTCGAATATTGTGGATATAGCTATGACAGATCTTCTGGAGGTTTCGAATTGGTTAGTCCCGGAAGATTGGATTGTAACATTTACTTTATCTAAGATTTTGCCAATCATACCAAAGAATATGTTGCAGTGGAATAGCTAGCTCAATCGGTAGCGAGTCGTTCACTTTGAAAATACAAACCTAGTAACCAAACCATTTACACTACTAAGAAAATTTTACCAAGAGACATATATAAATATATTGGTTATTAGATAAGTCAAATAACCCAGCAGACAAAGCCCAAACACACCCAAAACCATGACTTGTAGGCCTACAAGTGAATGTACTTGTTATATTTGTCCAATACCCTGGCAAGAATAGCACGAATAATCACAAGACATAACTTACTATAATAATCTAAATACAATAAAACTCACCATATCTCATTGTCCGATAAAATACCTAAAAATAAATATATAAATGTACACATTAAACATATGTCCAGCAAACAAACAATTGAATCAATACAGTAAACTACCAAAGTTTAAACCGAAAAGACGATACTCTGTCGATAAGTGAACACAACCTATTCTTGAAGGCATTGTCCGAGGTTTTCCATTCAAAATACAGTTTATACCCACAAGAAATGGGTTTTGAATCACTAAGATATGGAACAAGAATCATCAAGAGATGGTACAAGAATCACCAAGAAGAGATGGTAAAAGAATCACCAAGAGATGTTACAGGAATCACCAAAAGATTGCACAAGAATCACCAAGAGATGATGCAAGAATCACCAAGAAATGAAATGAGATGAATGGAATTTTACATCTTACTTTTCTGCACCATGTGGACAACGTCATGCAAGGTGCAATGAGAAAAATTTTGGCATATCAGCCCCTCTTACGTGCATCACTGATAAGTGACGGGTTGAAAAATCCGAAGGTATTATCTCCACCTATGCCGGGATTGAACCCTGGGCCTTCGGGTTAGCGACTAAGCGTCTAAGTCACTGAGCCACCGCGGCTCCCCAAGAATCACCAAGAGATTGCAGAAGAATCACCAAGGAATTCCAGAAGAATCACCAAGGGATTCCAGAAGAATCACCAAGAGATTGCAGAAGAATCACCAAAAGGTGAACATATCAAGGACATGCCAGGATGTTACAATTATAGTACGTAATAAAAAAGAAAATTTCGCTATCGACATTTTACGTAATTACATAATTAGCGAGACATCCTCAAATAATTCAGAGTAGTTTTTTTTTCTATGTATTGAAATATTTTAAATCGATGACCCTCAAACACACTGACAGTAGTTGATGAAATTAATGAATTTTCACAATTTTTATCAATATATAGATTGGGATAAATATGTTTTTAAAGAACTACCATTGAACGTCAATGTGGAATTTTTTTTCATCAGACATCACGTCTCTATGAACTATATTACTGCCTTCAATAAACAAAAACCAGAGAAATATTGAAGACTTGTGACCTCACCTTACACATTTATCAAAATTATTCCATTCAGAAATTCTGATTTGTGGTTAATTTGTGAAATGTATCAAGTAAATATATTTATCATTATTTAATTCTAGTGTTATAATATAAACGTTACAATATTTCAACTACTCCGACGATTCGTTTGTGCGTTTAAGCTTTGGCCAAAACCATTAAAACTGCGATATTGCAGACACGGTTCCCAAAAATCTCAATAATTAGATAGCTGGTTCGCTCTATGTCTCTCCCCTGTGACATATTTTTCAAACGTGGTACCATATTTGAACCGTTTTTTATTTAACGCATGTTAAGTATAATTCCCTCTCCCTTATATTTTTTGACGCCTCATCTTTCTGAAACTGCAGTTGAAACAGAAGAAGAACAGTCATAAATTCTACACGACATTTATTTTCAATAAATAGTCTCCCTCTGACATATCCTCCTTCAAATACAAAGGAATCTAATATTTTGCGTCGTGAGAAATACAATAGAAATGTGATGTTTTAACATCATAAAAATACAATTCCAGTTTTAATTGTTTATTAAATGACAGAGTTTGAAATATTCGATTGACAACGATAGCATATTAAAACCTTCTACAATCAATCTGAACAATTAAAATCCATATATACTCAAACTCTGTCATCATTTTTCTTCGTCTTATTTTCTTAACATTTACATCTTAAAAAGATGCCGTATATTATTTACCATTAAATCACGAATCGAAAAATATCATTACCGGTTAAGATAGATTTCATTGTGACATACAAATACTTAACAGAAAAAAATATTTAACAACAGAATGACAAAAGAAATGGATTTAGAAAACTTGCAAGAAGGTCCCAATTAGTTTCTTCCCCATTCTTCAACAGGATGAAGGCTCGGTGTGGTGTAGATACAGTAAACAAACGAATTCAAACGAACAATACCCGGACAGTGTCGTTTCTATTTTGCCACTCCCCCCCCCCATCCCACACATTCAAATTTCTTTTAAATGAGTTTGTAAATGCGAGGTAGTGTGATCCCTTCTCCTCCCTCTTATCGATTCTGGTGCTCCTAGCTCGCCCCTACCCCGCCTTATGATTCATAGAATCGTCAAGTACACGGTGTACAAAATTTACAACCAACACATCACATCGCAATATCGTACCCTTTCTTATCAGAAATCACACAATCAGAGCTAAAATGGCCGTTTTATTTGCCAAGGAACAAGTCAGGATTATCAATGAAATGGACTGACGGGTTTGTCAATTTTAATTTGTAAATCATGTCGACTTATCAACCATCTGGAGACCATTTACAAACTACGATAAATACTCCGGAGATTCATCGACAAACATGAATACACCATCAAATATCGTGTTTTGTCGTTGAGTGAACGAACGGAGATTACTAATATTTTGTCGGCATGCAAATTTTGTTATTTGTTCTGGTATTAAAGGGACTAGTAGGCCATTTTTTTTAACAATGATACTTTAATCTCAGAAACTGGAATTTTCTGAAGACTATTTGCATATATTCAAACAAAAATCAACCCCCAAAATGCCGCATCTGTCCCTTTAATATTAAACGAATTTTACCTCTTAACATTTAAATGCTCAAACATTTAGTTTTATTGATTTTTAACATTGTACAGGGCTTTTGGCCGCTCCACTGATTCGGAACTTGGGAGAATTATTTGAAAACTTTACAGAACCTTAATAGTGGAAAAATAAATGCCACTATGGTGCTCTTAGGACAATATATAGCATTTGGGAAAATTAATTGATTATCAATAAAGCATAGCAAACTGATCCTGATCTGGAATCTGATTGCTAGAAGGGACAGTATCACCATCCGCTTGACCGCTAGACGGGGATTTTTAGGCCAAACTAATCACTATAGTGTTCACCATCGAAATTGTCACCAGTGTGTCCAGGATTATTCGGGTTTATTTGTTAAAATAACGACTCGCCTTTTCTTGATACTCCGCCATATTCAGAAAAGATATAAAGAAATAAAAAGTAAAATTTCTAGTTGGAGGTATTTTGGAAGGAATTATACGATTTGCATGCAGTTCTAGTAGTTCTGAAGACTATTTACATATATCTAAGACTGAAAAGAACTCCTGGAAATGGTATTTGAAGGTTTAATATTTCTATATCGTCCTATATATAGATTCTATTCTTTTGTTAATGCAGGTCCAAATGATAAATATATACACTTGTTGACCAAATTTGAGAGTTTTATGTCCATTCTAAAAGGTAGTATTTCTTTAAAGTATTTTTGTTATTCCATATTTTTCTCACAAGGCCCCAGGGGGTACCTGATGACCTGATAAACATGTAGTTTATTATATTATATAACCTTATTATGATATATAATTATACTCACTCTAATTATCATCAGCTAAATATATAATATCTGTTATCTCTTAATTTATCTAAATTAATTTCAAGATGGGTTGTCCTCAAAATCAGTTGTGTTTTATAGGATCATTCTGGGCACGTTCGGGGTGGAGGGGCTAGGGTTGACATGTCGGGGGTCACAGTGTGGCGGGCTAACAGGTAATTCTTTCCCTATGTATATTGGATGGAAATTTGAAAGTGTCCCCCTCTCCTCCCACGCAGAAACGCCTCTCCTCGGAATCAGTTGGCTATTTCTATCCAATAAAAGGCCAATTATGGAGAGAATATTCTAAATACAATCTATTGAATTTCAGTGCATGCTTGGGCTAATGAAGACGTGCAAAGCATTGTAGTGAGGAATAAGATAAGACAAGGATATTGTCATTAGATCTAGACACATGTGGGCAAATTTCAAGGAAACTTTTAGATAATTTTAGTGATCTGTTCCAGTCATATGATTGATCAATCACTCAAATAATTTCGAATTCAGTTTGGTATGATTATGAAATTTGACGAAACAGGGCCTGGCACCACCCACAGTACCAGAAGGGGCATCCATGAACTTTCAACAGTCAACAAAAATTCATAATCAAAATATCTAACCGTCGTATAATTAACCGAGATCACAATTATAACATGTAGGGTATTAATAATTAGCTAATTAACATGTTATTGCATAATTAGCGGTAATTAAAAGATAATTAAGCTTGCTCCAAAAAGATAGAGATAACCTTGAAAATTAAACCCATTCAGCTGGTGAAACCAACAAAACCAAATCTGAAACTTCATCAAAAAAAAGTTACTCATTCATTAACGTTAGTACTTTTAATTTTGCAATACAGAAAAAAGGTCACGGAAATGGATGACCAAATCATCAATTGTTTGACTAAAGCGCAGACGACCTTGATAAAGAGTTTCATTCTTAACTAACTAAAGCTATCCATACCGTATAGACATTCGGTAATTTCCAACTATTTTCATTATAGCATCTCTGATAGATGTGAAATCTTCAGAAAGGTGGTGTGTATATCTAACAGAATAAAATATCTCAGATTCAGAAATATCTTTTAGATAAAAATAACAAATATAAATTTCAGCGAGTGACTGATATCACGATAACAAAAAAATGTTACTTATGTTGATTGAATCCTTGTTGTGATGAACATCGTTATCACGAATTCGGCTGGTGTAATTTCAGATACGCTTGACCAGAATACGACGTTATCCACTGGCATAGTCGTACCGTATTGAAGGCAAAGGAGGCAATATAGGCCCATCCCCCATCACCCCGATCAAGCCAGGACATAACAAATTATCGTAGAATATAAATTAAATAAAACTGCTGATACATTCAAAATTATCAAAAACACCAACGCGCTACCCACTGAGAAGATTAACGTGTTCTAAGATACCTTTCAATAAAAATCTCATTCTTATCAATGTTTCTAAAATTATATCCACAGTATTGAGTATATCTATATTAAAAATAGGTGTTAGAAAAATAACCATAGATAGTTCTACCCTGCTCCGAGCTATCACTATAATTACATTTTATAGCTTGTATCAGACACTGGATGACTAGAATCTTAGCAGAGGCTTACTAATGACAGAAGGGCAGGAGTAATGTTTGGGGGGGGGGGGGGGGATGTTCCGGGGTTACCTCCGGAAAACAAGGCTTTTTCTACCAGTTAATCCAAAATGAGTTTTGAAAAAGGGGGGTTCAATTCGTTCCCTTAGTTGAATGATAAGAAATTAATGTGGGGTCTCTGTTTTGAACTTTTTTACACTTCGTCCACCGGAAAAAAAACCAAAGGGAGGCTTTTTAGTAAACAGTCACATTGACTGCGATACATATAACCGAAACATTTTAGAGACAAAAAGAATTTCTGACACCACTGTCAATACTTTCGAGATTTCCTACCCCAAGCAGCTGACGATATACTTAATATCCATTCGCTTATTAATAAATAACCTTGTGAAATATTTCAATCTGATTAAAATATCGAGTGTAATAACCTACAGAAAGAAGCGTATTACTTATACTGTTATATAAAAAAACATGCTAGGTTAATTCCCACCCACGGTAAGCTGTGATCAGTCTTAATTAATCAGCTTGGGTAATTCTCTTCAAAATATCTCTCATTGCCTCTAGTAAGTAAAACTTACCACTGAATCGGATCATTCAAACAGATTAACCCGAATATTAGTAAAATTCTAAACTAAAGTCACAATGGTTGAACAAAAATGAATAAAGTTGGGGTATAAATTCCGTCACCTTTACATGTCAATGGCGACGAGAAGGTAATTTATGTACCCAGTTGATTTTGAAGACGAGGTGTAGCACAGTCGGTTATAGCGTTGGAATCCTTATATTTTGTTATTTGGTAACTTCGAACAGATGGTGATCGTGAGTTATTCTTTTGGTCGGTGTGTCACTTCCTCCAGTCAGCCCAGCTGTAATTGGGTACGTATGGAAAAGGTCGATATCTGGAAGGCAGGATTCTCGTGAACCTAAGTTGTATCGTTAATATATTGTTTCCTCGGTGATCTTCATTTTGTACCAACTTTTTCAAATTTTCCGATTTTCAAAATAATAGAACTATGTTATCCCTCTATAATAATATTTGAACAGTATTTTAGTAGTTTTATAAATTAATTTTTTATATTTAAAAAGTGAATTAATCTTATCCTTGATCAGCATTTAATCCGCAATATAAATATAATAATGTCACAGAAAATAAAAAAATCTCAATACACGACTTTGCGATCTGCAGTGTTGATTAAAATCAATAAGACGTTTTCCAAATATTGAGGCTGGGATCATGAAATTAATGATATAAATTCATTAAAAAACATCGCACTCTAATCTGACTAAGCTTTAATGTCTATGTAAACTCTGTGTAAAAGTCTATTAGTGATTAATGAAAAAACGAAATGAAATGAGTGGAGTTTTACGTCCTACTTTTCTGCACCAAGTGCGCTAATAAAGGCGAGCAACGCCATGCATAGCGCAATGAGGGAAATTTTGCCAGGGCAGCAATTAAACATCCGTATATCGAAAGAAGTCTTAGGCTCAGGAAGACGACTGTAGCGAAGCAAGGTGTTTTGCAAGGCGCAAACAGAGCGACCTTTCGAGAGGTCTTTGGCATACACAACCTTTAGAAACAGAGCTCCTTGCATTGTCCCATCCGATCGACTAGACGTTGTTTAGTTACTAATCTTGATTCGCTCTGGAGACTCCGCGGCCCAAAATCAAGAATGGTGAAAGGGGCGACAAATACACATAGTTGTCTTGGGGATATGACGTCATGTGTAATAATTGTTCGAGATAATGTCTTTAACATTTCGTAATTGACAGTCGAAACATTCACGATGATTTTGTTGAATACCAAGAGAAGCAGACGTTTTCATTCAGATAAGTGATATAAATAGCTCAAATGGAGCTTCATCAGCTGGAAAAGCAAATACTTGTAGGTGTATTTAGACAGCATTATCCCTCTATAACGGCATATCTACAGGAAGGTTCCTTGTTTCGTTAAGGGAAAGCATGACCTTATCAAACCACCGTATAGTACAAAAGGTGATTATTATAATTTTTTATCCCAGACTAGCTGCTACAGGTCTTCTTTTCAATAAGAATTTTAACTTCAACGCTTGGTTTCATTTCATTACTCTATCTATTGTCGAATGTTACGGTTTGATAAAAATTAATAACGCATCGTTTTGAGTGAAAAAAACCTTTAATTAAGCTTTAGAAAGCGAAGAAAGAAACTGACCCTTTTAGGACGAACTTCATAAATGGTAGACTACCAAAATAGAAAATCCTGGAGATACCAAAACGAATACAAAATTGAAATTGTTTAAGCGATATTATTTATGAGTAATTTTAATCAGCAAAAGTTTAGGCCTCATTTTTTTTACAATGCGAGGAGTCAGAAATAGTGCTATGTCCTACTTTGTGGTTTCTGATTGGCGTAATAAAGGTTTGCGCCTTGCAGAGGTCAATGTAAGCACTTCAAGTCTGGCTATGGGCCCACTTCTTCATTGTCTGTCCTACTTACCTGACAAGGAAAAACTTGGCTAATATGTCCGAAGTTACCATAGAGACCTGTGATGGAATTCGCACTCCGAACTTTAGGGTAGGGGCAGCACCAGACATTCAAGACCTCAATGATAAAGAATTCAATTCTTGGTATGACATACCACTCTTGCCAACCTACCCTCCCCCCTGGCCTCATATCCATCCAATCCAGAGAAACGCCGATTGCTTAACACGGTGAATGTTACCACACATTACTAACGGTTGATAGTCGAGGTTGATCTATACCTAATAAAGGTACGGTTGATTTCACACCAAATCGTCCGTTCATCACAGATCTCGTTATGGCTCGCCTTTGACTCGTAACAGACAATTTATGATCTTTACGATCTGATCAATCATTAATTTAATCAGCCGTAGAAATAAATGAATGGAGTTTTACGCCCCACTCTCCTTTGTTTGATTGAGCTAAATAAAGGCGAGTAATGTCATTTAGTGTGCTGTAGCCAGTAGAGGCATCCGTTGAAGAAGAACCGCCTCAGCTTACATGTGGTTGATGATTCCGCAAAATAAGAATTGAGCCTCCGGAAAAATTATGACGCAGTGTCTTTTTTTCTGAAACGTAGAACAACTGAAGCAATTTCATTTTGATGACGCCCAATAAGTATCCATTAGCTGAAACATATTTGATTTCATTGGCCACTGAGAAAAGCACATTACAAAGCAGGAGGTTGAATTCTATTTCATTTTATAATATTGTAATAGAACACACAGTTGTACGTAAAATCATTTCTGAGGGCAATATCGATGCACTAAATTCAAGTTCATGTGATACCATTTGATTTCATTTCCAAATACCAAGAGATACGCTATCACAATGTTTTATTTGTCCAGCGAGTAAATATTTAGGTGAAAGTAAGATTTAGTTATTGGTGTTAATAGGTTGATGGTAGGTGTTAACAGATGACTGATAAACCTTCTAGCATTTCATCTGGATTTACCAAAGATATGAGTATTTTGCCTATCACCCTAGATGCAGCAGTCGATATTCTTGTCATAACTGACCATTAAATTTGACTTGTTAGCATATAATATGTGGGTTGTTTCCAAAACATAACATTTTATTGTTGTACAATTTTATATGTATAGTAGTAAAGAGAATGTATATGAATATACCGACATATCTACGTATTTTAATGTGGCATTTAACAATTAAAAGGGTGATGTATTATGGCTTGCTGGGCATCTTAGTATTGCAACAACAAAAGAGAAAAAGAAAATATTGAAAGCATCTGCAAAATGCTGTGTTAAAGCGACCAACAGTGCAGGGTCGATATCAATTTCAGGGTTTCAACCTATTGACCATGTGCCGGACTATCAATGTATTACTTCGGTCTAATTTAACTAATAACATCTGGTTCATAAGTCTCCTGAACTCGGTAAATATATGGCCAACCAAGAAAACAGTTCGATATCTGATAAACATAAGGTACACATTCTGATATGATACGTTTTGACACGTCTTAACGTATTACTGACAGGTGAATTCTCTTGAACGATCAATTTTCCGATTTAAACGACAGTCACGAATTCAAAGAGTTCAATTTTTTTTCAAAACAGCTATTGATAAGACGTTTCATTTCAACAGAGCGCTTCTTCACCTCTTTCAGACACATCAAACGAACACCACGTAAGGTTTGCTGAACAACAAGCTTTTCACACACCAATCTTAGTTTGGTAACGTAAGAACAACACAAATCGTTGCACAGACAACTTCGTTATGTTCCGCAATAGTAAAATATGCTTGAGATATTCGTCGTTACAAAGAAAGAGGGTCACAACAGACGAAACTATGTTCGCTAATCCTGAGTGATGTAAAAAAAAAATTGTTTATACAAACATATTGGTCAAGAACATGACCACCCCTATTTGTAAGTCAGGTTACAAAATAATTTGTGCTAAACTTAGTATATTGCACTGACCAATCAAGTCTTTTTCTGTATAGTGTTGCTTCGATTATTTTTTCTTGTTCCTCCCTCCCTCGTCCTCGTGTAGCCGCCCCATGGCATAACCATAGCAATAACTAATAACTAATGTTCTCGCTTGAGAAGATACCGTATGTTTTTATAAGTACCTTTCAATTTCCCGACAGATGGTTCAGTACTAACTCAATAACTCTTAGTAAGCCATGAAAAATATATTATTATATCTCAAATACCAAGTTAATTCGCAATAAACACGCTACAAACTACAGGTAAACAAACCAAAAACCCAATGACCCACAAACACAGATCTTGGTCAACATCTTCAGTATTGGCTTCCGATAAACGATATAAATGTTCCATATTTTTCAAAAGCACCTGTCCCGTATCGGCCAATCTCAATAAAATTAGATTACAATTCCGTTTCTTTTTTCGAATATTTTCGTCTCGATTATAATCTAACACGTTTTTTAAAACAGTATGACGTTATTTTAACCAATCCATGCATGGTATGTAGCATTACGAAATCTTCGGCAGTGTTGTTGCTAAGCGCTTGAGGAACTTTCAGGGAAGACCGTTTGGTTACGTTGACTCGTTCCGTAATGACCATGATGAAATGTGTGATAGCTTAACCTAAAAAGTCAGCCAAAATGCTCTATTTTGGGTTCCTGAAGAATGAAATAGTCCTAGCTATCAATACTTTCAAAGGCTTCAAAAACTCTCACTCTGTTACATATTTTCGCTACGACTACATTAATCTCTACCCAACAATTTGTGAATTAATATCGAACTGAAATTCAAAATACATATGGTTTTCGATCGAAATATACTTTGATGTTACCTAAGAATAGATATGAATATAAATATACAGTCGACTTTATCGTGGTTGTATCTCAATGTCAATCTATTTTTCTAGAAACGATAACCCGATTTTATAAACACATTAATATTATTCATTGGTTAACAATTATTCTTTGGCCTGGATATTATACCAAGGATCTTTAACAAAGAGTTATTGCCCTTCACAACGTTACATATTCTGTCCCAGACTATCTCCAAATGACACACAAGAGCCTTTCGTTCAATTAGCAAAAACGATTGAAGTGTTTGTCCACCTTGAGAGTCACCCTATTGTAAGGTTTTACATTTTGACAAGGACCGTAAATAACATAACGGAAAAAGCCCCCAGATAATAACCAAAACTTTGCACCCTGCAATTCGTAGCTACAGGGAGTGCTTGGTGACACGCAGCAACATAAAAGCTTCTTACCATCCTGCAATACTAATAGGTAGCAAAAGAGGACGAGGGCAAATCATGAGAGTAAAAATGTTCTTGTCTAACTGACAAAACGAAGAAAGGCAAACACTCAACGTTAGATTTTCTGTGAAACGATGACCTGGATTTTACATTCAAACTGGTTATAAACATTTTAACCTCTTAACCTTTACAAACCTAAAAGAAGGAAACACTATTGGTAATATCAATATATTACAGACATAACTCAGTTAATTGGCCCTAGCATTATGTCATTAAAAGTTATCGCCCTTGACGTAATATAAAAACATATGGTCAAACGTTCTCTTCCTCCATTCACTGATATGAGATTATTTTCACCACTACTTATGATCTTCTAACCATGAAATAGTTATGGTCTTATTAATGAAATTTTTTATAGTTTTAAACGAATTTTACCTACTTTATGAGGTCCAGTGATCATGAGTTACTGCCCTTGACGTAAAAAGCACTGATTTGTTCCTTGATATTTTAACAGATGGTTATTATCATATTAACACTCACTTCAGGTTTAAAAGCTTTTGAGGAAAACCCGTTATTCGTCCTTATAATTAAGAATTATTGCCCTTGATTTCGGACTAAATCTAGTGAACAAATAGCGCACGAGGGGGAACCAGGCTTTATAGGTACTCGTGACAAGACAGAGCCTTGGACACTTAGATCCAGTGAAAATTACCCAAGTTATTATTTCGACCTATGCCGAAAGCTAATCCAGTTTCTGTCTATCTAAGCCATCCCGACTTTTTCCCTATTTTTAAATTAATCAAAACAACATTGTCTTTTCTATCTTATTACGTGATAAACCATCGTTAGGTGTTTCAGCCTGAATGATTCTAGGATATTATCATCAGATCTTCGTCTTTAGACATGAAGAGACACCGTAATAGTTTTATAATCGTGTCAAATTTGCCTCATCAATAATAATTAGCATAATAATCAATAATCAATTAGCATGATTGAGATAATCTGAATTCATCAATGAGAATCGGACTTTAAAGAGATTATTCAAACTGGTGAATCATTATAGAAACAATGTCGTTGGTAATCTTCCAACAAAAAAAAACAAAGGCAGCTCTTGTCACGGACTCTAGTTGGCTCAAAATATAAATTTCTCTCAATTCATAAATATTCAAAATACAACTCAAAATATAATTTTCCAATTGCATTAAATTGTTATTTATCTTAGAATATTCCTTCGGTCATTAGAAATATAAGATTTGAAGATTATACATTCGAAATTCCTTAATTGTTGTTTGCAAACTTCAACTATGAAAGGCAAAGTAATTCATATTCAAATACATGGGTTTAACTAATAACAAATCACAATATCTTTTCAATTGCATGTTATTTGTCTCTGAATATCTTCCTCCAGGTCAATACAAATATAAGGTTGGAAGTTTATATCTGAAAGACCCACACGTCCTAGATGTTGTTTACAAACTTCAACCTTGAAAGACAAACGTGAATTAAATTCAAATGTATCGATTTAACTCGGTAAGGTTATTATCCAAAAACAGAAAAAAATACGCTTGTATAATTTCAAAACGTTACCTATATATAAATTCCATTTCAAAAACCTATTATAAAAACAATACCAAGAAATTTGATAACCGCTTCTGAATTCCATTATTCTTTGACGTTACTCGATTAGCATTCAAATCAATTGAGTTTTGTCATATAAATTTGTAAGTTCTGTTGGTGATATGACAAGCAATTTATCTGAGAATTGGATTGTCAAGTTACAGCGATGACAATAAAATAATAACTAGTTAGATTAAGTTATGACTCCAATAATTGATTCGTTAATATATATCTATATCACAAGGAAGAATATTTCAAATATTGGTCTTGATGCCGACAACAAATTAAACGAGGATGTGCAATACAGACATAGAAAACTCAATACACAAAGTACACATGCACTTAACAAAGAAACCAGATCTGCAAGAAAGGAGACAATGCATGGCGAAATGCTCAATTCGAACAACAATATCAACAGGTCGACAATGGCACAACAAGACAACCACACGTAATTAATAAAAGAAACCCGAAATATTGGAAATGACTTAGAAATACTTAACAAACAGCTACATAATACAGCACAAAACAACAGAAACCGATTACCATCAGTACACGACAGTACACGACATACACCCATGTAAAAAACGAAATTCACGAGAGAAAACAAAATCTTGTAATAGAGCAACAAGAAATACACCATGTACAGAACATAATGAATAATGTCAATACACAGTTTTGGTGAAAAAATAGATGTTTGAGAATTCATGGCAGAACTAAATCAATGGAATCTTGTCCAAATGTTTTAAATATTGGAGCACACAAGAAAAAAGACGTGTCAAATTTCTGTCAGGAATCTTTTACTTGTCAAGTGTCAACGATATGCATTCACCTAATGTGTTTTCAAATTGGTCCTTCAATCATCTGTCATAAAATGCATTGCTGTCAAATATAACGAAAGAGTTTTATAACCCACTGTTCAATGACTCACTTATGACAATTTTTAAGTATACTTTGATACTCCACCCTTAATGAAACCCAACGAAATTGAGATTTAAGTCCTTATGCCTTAATATATCTTATTGTGCTTATGATATGAATATTTCATCATCATCATCATCATCATTAAACATTCATGATCATCATCATTATTAGTTCCTCTCTGTTTTCAGGACAAAATTATGTATATACAAAAGTTAGGCACCACTAACTGTAATTCAGTATAATCTGGGACGTCGCATTTGTCGTAGAGACCCTCCTGTGCAAACTGTAACAGAGTTGGATGCAGCATTGCATCAGGAGTGGCAGCAAATTCCCCAACCGGACATTCAGAGACTGATGAAAAACAGATACTTTGCATTTGGGGCTATAAAGACAATATAATACACGATCATCCACTTCCTGTTGTTGATTTTATCACGAATACATATTGCTTTCAACATTAGGTCCCAATAAATATATCTCTGTTATCAAGTATGATTGTGAATTGCATTTACTTGTAAAACAATGGTTCCAAATCTGGTGGCGCTTAACTTTTTGTTCTAGGTATATAATTTTTTTTTCATAATCATCATCATCTCATCATTATATAACTTTTATCATAATCATCGTCATCATGATCATGATCTTTATATTTTCTCAAGAAGAAAGATCTGATATAACTGTTTAAATTTTTATACATGTTATTAAACCTAATACAGTGTATGAAATGATGCTACAGTTTCAATCAATAAGTCACTGACAAGTTAAAAATATTTTCAATAAAACTTTATTTTACCATCTGTCAAATCTTATTTCGTTATTCTTCTACCTTGTCACTTTATATTATGACTTCTTTCAATGTTCTTTTCATCTGCTCCTTACTGTCAGTTTCCCCCATTGTATACTGCATGCCACTGTCTGTCTTCATTCATTCAACATACTACGTAAAACTTCCGTCTCTTTAGAAGCCCCTGTACCTTATCATCCCTCGATAGATGGAAATCGAAAACATGTAGGCTAATGTCGCTATCCTGTCAACATCCCTCATCATAAAATGCATGGCAATGTCCGTCTACATAAGAGCAATCTAAAGCAGTGAAGTAAGATGTAAAACTTCATTCACAATCTGTTTCTAGCCTTTGCAAATGCAACGGACATGTTTATAGATTCTACTTGCACCAATAGTGCTTTTTGTTCAGTAATAAACGATCATTCCGTAGTAAGACGTAAAACTCCATTCATTCAAAATCAGAGTTCCGGTCTCTGAATCTGCAATGAACATGAGTATTGTTTCTGCTTGCTCTAAGAGTGCTTTACTGGGATCATAATCTGATTATTGGTTTCTGAACCACAGACATCAGTTGAAAAAGTCATCAGAGGACCATAACATTAAAAGACCAGAAAATCCCTCAGTAAGCATCCATTTAATTATCATAGCAATTGCGACGGTACAAAAATGGGCATTAAAAACATATAGCCATCCCTACCTAACCCTAACAAAGTCACTTAATATCACTCTTGACAATCAAAATGGCTTCACTCTTTAAAAAAAAAATTGTGGCACTTATTGTGTCCTATCTTATCCGTACCATTGTTAGCAGCCATAGAGAACACGCACCGTAAAGGTTCAATTTGCAAGTGCTTTTTTTAAATTGCATAGTAACCACTTAAAGATGTCACGGACATGATGTGTTCTTTGAATAACCAATATGTCGTCTCATATGACATCTTTTGAAATGGATGAAAATTCCGTTAAGCAGAAAATGACATGACAGAAATTCGATAACTTATTGAAACTTTTATTTTATCCTATTTTAAGGGATGTTTCAATCAAATTCTGAGCATTAACATCGAAAAGAATCAATCTTTCCTGCGAGCATTTTTTTCAGGATGAACATTCGTCGCTAGTGGTTCACGATTGAATCAAATAAATACAACCCCTGTGATGTTACGAATGTACAACTGCAAAAATGAATACTATAAAGAAATAACCAATTTCATTTTATTAACAATGCAGACAGTTCGAAGGGGATCAGAGTTCACAAACCCAGTCTTAGGTGTTAAGTAATAGAATAGAGTCTTTGTGGATAACAATCCCTTTTTTTTCTTAAACATTTTGTTATATTTTGTACTTATGAAACCGACCAGTGGAACCTTGTCGAACGCCATGTTCAAAGGAAGTTTTTTTTTATCATTTTAATATTCTATTCAGGTATATCACTAAATGCCTTTTAAACAATATACTGCATTAACTGCAACCACAGCACAGACACATTCATTTCGACTTTCATCCTGGACGAGTGCATACCTTTTAAAGCTTGTCCTATCATTCATATCAATCAGACATCATTAAATTTTTATAATTATATTTTCCGACAAACAGGAAAATGACATGAGCATATCGGTGCATGGAGTACCATTTTAGATCTTAAAAAGGACACATCAAAAACGGTGATGCTGAGAATTAAAATCCTTGAGAATATTTATTTACCCTACTGTAAAGTGGTTTGAAATGGATCCTTACTGGCGGTAAACACGAAAAGATCAAAAAGATCAGCTGATTAAGAGCTAATTATTCTGGATATTTCATGCTGTGGTAACATTTGTTTTGAATTAAAAATAATCTTAATTATAATCTTCGAACATCTTACGTCTTTAGAAAATCTATAAAAAAAGTTTTGTTGATATTGCTTAACTTAAGAATGACATGGTAACGATATAACTTATTTTCACTCACATGACATGACACATGTAGTGACAGAGAATATCGACGTTTCGTTAAAATACTGCAGGAAGACGTGGCAGTTTTTCAGTTGTAGATCAATTCCAGAAGGGTCAAAATGAGGTTTTCTGGTCCCTTAATAAGCAAAGTGGCACATATAGCTTCTATTTGCAGCATTCTTTTCTGAGCTGGGTGATCTCCGACAATCAAATAATATCGTTGGGTTTTCCAAGAATTACAATAACCATCGAGCGAAATGTTGCAATCGAAAAAAAAAATAAAAAGTTGTCCCTGATACACATACAAAAACTACGAAATCAGAATAGTGTACATAGAAGCTATAAATGTCCCTGATACACAAACAAAGACTAGGTAATCAGAATGGCGTAAATACAAGCTATTTGTCTCTGATAAACATACAAAGACTAGAAAATCAGAATGGTGTAAATAGAAGCTATTTGTCTCGGATACACACAGAAAGACTAGAAAATCAGAATGGTGTAAATACAAGCTATAAGTGTCCTTGATACACAAACAAAGACTAGATAATCAGAATGGTGTAAATAGAAGCTATAAGTGTCCTTGATACACATACAAAAACTACGAAATCAGAATAGTGTACATAGAAGCTATAAATGTCCCTGATACACAAACAAAGACTAGGTAATCAGAATGGCGTAAATACAAGCTATTTGTCTCTGATAAACATACAAAGACTAGAAAATCAGAATGGTGTAAATAGAAGCTATTTGTCTCGGATACACACAGAAAGACTAGAAAATCAGAATGGTGTAAATACAAGCTATAAGTGTCCTTGATACACAAACAAAGACTAGATAATCAGAATGGTGTAAATAGAAGCTATAAGTGTCCTTGATACACATACAAATACTAGAAAATCAGAATGGTGTAAATAGAAGCTATAGGTATCCTTGATACACATACAAAGACTAGATAATCAGAATGATGTAAATAGAAGCTATAGGTATCCTTGATACACAAACAAAGACTAGAAAATCAGAATGGTGTAAATACAAGCTATAAGTGTCCTTGATACACAAACAAAGACTAGATAATCAGAATGGCGTAAATGCAAGCTATAAGTGTCCTTGATACACATACAAAGACTAGAAAATCAGAATGGTGTAAATACAAGCTATAAGTGTCCTTGATACACATACAAAGACTAGAAAATCAGAATGGTGTAAATAGAAGCTATAAGTGTACCTGATACACATACAAAGACTAGAAAATCAGAATTGTGTAAACAGAAGCTATAAGTGTCCCTGATACACATACAACGACTAGAAAATCAGAATGGTGTAAATAGAAGCTATAAGTGTCCCTGATACACATACAAAGACTAGAAAATCAGAATTGTGTAAATAGAAGCTATAAGAGTCCTTGCTACACATACAATGCCCCTGATATACATACGAAGACTAGAAAATTAAAATACATTACTAAAGTAAGTAAATCAGCATGATGTAAATAGAATATAGATGTCTGGGACACACTTACATAGTCTTCTTTCGGATCTTATTATTAAATACTGGATATTACACAGTATGATCTCATATTAGACGGTAAAACATTAATCGAAGGAAATGGCTTCCACATACTAACTAGATAAGGAAATAACAAAATTATAAATCTATTCAGAAAACAAGGATATTGCTTATAGACCAATTTCATAATTATTTTCAAATCGCATCGACCATTATCTGGAGGCAAAAGCTGAACTTCTTCACGTTCGAAGAACATTGCTGACGGGGCTGATATTAGAACGAAACTTAATATAGACGCAGAAAAACCACAAGAAAAATTGTAAATGATCCCTCAAGGTAGTATGATCTGATTATGCTATTTTTAAATACAATATTCATACATTTTGTGCTACAAGGTATAATAATGTATTATCACTTGATAATCAAATTTCATCAATGGTTTGATATTAGTGGACTACTTTTCTTTCATCACATGACACATTTTTGTGGGTAATACTTTTTAGGGGGTGGTACAGGAGTGGGCATAAAACTTACGGTACTATTTAGTTCACGACGTCTGATTCAAAAGTGATCTTTAAACAATAGGTACGAAATAGAGCGTCAAAAATCCGTTCGAAATTGAACGGTAGACTTCCGGTAGGAAAATGACCATCAGACATCCGGTACGAAACCGAAATTCAGACTTCCGGTACGGTGGTGTACGAAAGTAAATGTTAGGCTACCGGTTCAAGAGAGGGCTTTAGACATCTAGTACAAAAGTAAAAGCTATACTTCCGGTTCAAGCGAGGGCTTAAGACATTTGCTACACACACAGGCGTCTGAAATATAATCCAGACTGAGGTGCTTTAAAGTAAGTCTACGATAGCTAACTGTTGTATAAAATATGATGATGCCGTTTTTCCTGATCTCTTTCAAAGACAACTGTCAATTGGAATGGTATTAACATATCAAACGATATCAGCTGCTACCAATGCTTCTCCAAAATGTTGTTAGTTCTTGGTTTATTTATTGCATAAATAATCCAATAAACATAATAAGCAGATCAATTTCTCAAAATGTTTGTATCCATGACATGCTTGTCCAGTTATTAACAGAGCTATTCAGTTTCTGTCACTCAATGATACCAACCAATAAACCTGTGTCCAGCTAGTAACAGTTATTAAACAATCACTATATGTCACTCAAAGCAGAAAGCTTTAGCAAAACTGTCACTTTGTGATAGTGTTTGTCAACTTGACGTTCTCTTTTGGAAAGTTTTGGAAATGTGATATTGGAAACGTCTTTATATTATGATTACGTTTATATAGACAAGATTCCTCTTACAATTGCTCGAGTCGAAAAGATCAAACGTTCCATTTGCGCTGTGGTCGTATAACAAGTCATTCTGGCGTGATAGCCGTCTTTGAATGTGCCCTAGAATTCAAACGTCATTTTCGGGTGCGTTTATGGTAAGTTGCAGAAATACGGAAAATGGTATGCTGAAAACAGAAACTGTTAGTGTCAGCAATGTCATTAATACAGGTTAAAATGCATCTTTTACCATCGCCTTAACGACCTGATTGCTACCAAGTTTCAATAACTATCTGTAGTCAGAATAACAACTAGTAGCTGTAGATTACGCCCCAGGCAAGGAGTCAATTACTTGTACTCAAGGTTCCGTTCAATTCTCAGATTCTGTTGTTTCGTTTCTCAGTCAGATTGTCATTCATGAAGCAATTCGAATCCATCTTTTTTGAAACGAAATTGTCAGATTTCATCATCATATTTTGAACCGGGGGTAGAAAATTAATCATCAACGTTATTAAACATCAACCTATTCAATTCATAGCCATTCTTCTCTTTTAATATTGAGATGGCTTCATTCTATTAGAGCAATTCCGGCTTACAAGACGGATTGTAGCACAATCGGGTTGAGCATTGCAATCTGTATATGACGTCATTGGTGACAATATCATTATTTGTATTATACATTTTTCTTCATTATCTTAGTTGACCTAGTTGTAAATAGTTCGGATAATCCGGGAAAGACTAGTGAAAGAGAATGCACATTGTTCAAACGTTGTGTACAATAAATGTTGTATGTAGTTTGCAATATTAACTGGTTACGATAATGTAAATTGTTCAAACGTTGTGAAGAATGAAACACAGTTGTGTACATTTTTAATTTTGTTTTCAAATTTGAAAAATACAATACAATGCAATGCACCAATTGAAAATCATATGAATTGAAAACACACTGTAAGATATATTTGTGTGGGCGCATCTAAAAAAGGCATTTCACTCCAAAATATCCCCTAGGTTCTTTAGTACTGAAATTTCAGAAGTAAGTCAATTTATCATACAAGTCTCTAATTTCAGAAAATCAATCTAAAGTTTTTGAATGGTTTCCATCCATGGACTTCATAAAATTGGTTTAAAATGAGAAAAACCATAATATACAATAAGAAACCATATAGAATTTATTTTTACCTTATTATTGTTTTCACGATATCACAATGAGGGATATTTTGAAGATAAAACTTTCAGCTGCTTTCACACCATAGCGATTACCAGTTGCGGGTGATTGTGAATAGAGGTCACAAGTTTCGAACGCAACTCTCATGCAGCTGAATTGTGAGTTGAGTTTGGTACTCATGGCCACTTATATTATTCACAACCATACACAACTTGTGATCACTATGTTAACAATAGCTTTTATGAATAGTATCACAATTGGGTATAGTGGCGCTGATTGTCTGATTGAACCAAGCCCACAGGCCCAGTTGCGTAGCCAGGCTTACGTCCAAGGAGGGTGAGGGGGCGAAATATCTGAGATTGCCCGAATTTTTGACCTAGTAATGAGAATTTTGCCCGAAAAATTTCTTTCGGGGCTGCCAGGGTGGTGCCCCCCCCCCCTCTTCCTTTGGCTCTGCCACTGCACAGGCCCATCTGTAAGGGGCCCCCACTCTCAGAAAGAATGCAGCCAAGCAGCTTATGTCCAAGGGCCCCAACCCATCAAGTTGAGCCACTGATTCGGAAATTAAAAAGAAAATGAAAGGAGTTAGATGTAGGTCCTACCTTTCTGCGACTGATTGTGATAATAAATGTGGCCACACATCAAAAGGTCCTTTCTTTAGTCTTAGATAAATTCAACTGATTCAACTACAGCTGGGCAAATAAATATTACATTGAGAGAAAATTGAATAATAATAAATACAGACATAAATTAAATAAAATCATGAATAACTGAACATATTTCATCAGATATTTCCTCTACATATCTTATAATCAACATAACTATTAATATTTCAACAAGTTTAGACCGAGTGAAAGTTAAATTAAGACTTCTTTAAAATACTTCTTCATAATCACCAAAACCTTTAATATCACAGTTGTATACAGGCTGAGCAGAAACTAGACTTGCATAGCAGTTGTGAGAGTTTATTTCTTAAAAACTAACGTCTTCGAGATCTTGGAGTAATATATCTTGCTAGTCCTAAAGAAATTTTGCTGACAAGTGGTACTTCATGGCTTCTGTATGGTGATTCGCACGATTCGTCTCAATTTATTTCACAAATCATGAAGGTAAAATATATATTAAAATGTCTGCAAGATTTCGGGTTTTGTTTTACCAAAATATTGCCTTGAAGGAGTCAATTCCATTGATATATTCATATTCATCAGGAACGTCAAATTGATCTGGAAACATGTCAGGTCTATTCAGAAGTAACCTTGTCGAGATTGATATAAATATACTACCAATGGCTCATTCTGTTTTAATATAATTTTCTTACAAAACGACAAATTGATCGAGGGACATATTGAGGATATTGAGTCCTTTCAGACTTAACCTTGTGGAATCCAAAATCGATAATCAATACAGGTAAATAAAGGATGAAAGGGAAAATCGAACTGATCAACTGCCCCGAACTGCGGAAGTGGACAAAAGACCAAAGAAATCAAGAATACAATAATGAAATGAGGACCAGATAAATCGTTAAAAATAAAATTCAGTTCTCTTCCGGAACACATGATACCAATTTTTTTTCAACCATATATTAACTTTCAGCTCATGGGTGCAAGTCAACAGACTCTATTGAATGTGATCTCCGCTACCAACGTACTATGACAGGGACCGTTAGCTAGGCAGGACATGCTAGCCTTATCAGGAACACCTGATGTCACTTGGGCATCCCTTTCGAAAAGTCCATATAGCTAATTTGATTTATTTGTTAATTTTTATAAAAGGTTCACTTCTGAACTAAGTACATGTAGACTACTAAATAACAAATCAAATATCGATCTCACTAGGAGATACCCCTGGAAATATTGACCCTGTTTTGTTTTCAGGGATAGTTTTGTAAAGTTGCACATATCCTTTTTTTCCTGAGGTTACAATATTCCGTCCTACCGCACTACCCCTACTTCGCTTCAACTATTCCCCCATCTCTCCGGCTTAAAGTTATAATTAACCGGCAGATGGTGATTGTTTACTTCCCTGACTTGGTGAAATGATCTCCGTACTATCAGTGGAGCATCATTACAGGAATTCATTTATTTAGTTAGAGTGGTGGATCTATCCAAGCAAAATAACATAAGACAGATCTCAATGAAGACATTCAGCTCTGTGTTGAAAAACCTGGCCAGATATTCTCAAACAATCTTAGCGCTTGGATGTCCCATATGTTTTTATCGTCTAACATTGATTCTAGAAAATCCTCGCGCCAAGATCGTTTCGAGAATACGTGGCCAGCTTGTTGTCCTTTTTTGTCTCACTCTAGTGATGTAATAAACGGAACTTTTTTGACTTTTCTGAAAGCACAGTTCATGTTTTGGCATTAGCTTCAAAAAATATATTGTGCACAAATCTGTTTGTTCTGTCGTGCCTTTAGTTACCAATGATACTAGCACTTCCCAATCCAACACAGAAATACTAAACAGTACGAACAGTTTTGCTAACATTTTGTTTACTTTGCTACAGCAGGGCAGATTAAATGAATTAAGTTGGTCATTGGTCAGATATAATAAATCTTCAAATTAGGTTAGATTGGTCGGTAACTCTGAAACCATTGTTTATCTATGTAAATGTATAAGTTGTAGATCATGAATAAATATGTATCAAATCAACGATAATACAAATAGATAAATCCTTACAGAGTTATTTAAGCAATAACGCGCATTGGTCAAATCGGAAATTAGGTTATCGCAGATGTAATTAATACTCAAACATGAGCTCATCTCCGAAACCTGGTTTAATTGATGTAATTTGTCAAACACTATCAGTTGCAAATCAGGTTATGTCAAAATCATAAACAGAAAGTGACATGGTGTAACGTTAAATGAGGCTGGATGTTCAGAGATCAACTGCTATACATTCTCAAATTTAGGTTATCTGGAAATCTACGACTACATGATTCGACGTTACCGTCATTATCCTAAATCATTATTAATTGGCTGCTTGTGATTAGTCATCCTGGACTACAACGTCTTGCCATAACTATCTTGAAATTGGTCATCTTGAACAAATGACCGAGTGGACTTAATAAGATCAAATATTCAAGCCTAACATGTACTCGTGTCTCCAGTAATGCTCTCCTAATTTATATGCTATAATTCCTATTACCGGAAATGAAGCTATGAATTATGCAGATTAGAGTTAACCACTCCTTAATAAGATTTGAAATTGTTTTGGCCAGTAGAATGAGTTCCGGTTTAGCGCACCTGTTATCTTCTAAATAATACAAGAACGAATTAATGACCATATATTAAGGCACGAGATTGATCTACGGACGTAAGGAGATTGTAGTAAGAATTGTCCTACGTTGGAAATTGTTTATATTGGTGGTATTGTCATATTTGACTTCCCTTACACTTTATCAGCAAATAAAATAAGCAAATAGAATAACTCCCTGGTGACAACAACCATAAAATCGCCATCATTGTTATTTTGATTTTCGGATTTCACTTTAAAGAATTTACATACAGTTTATACGATTTTATATTGTAGGCGTGTCCGACGATAGGGTTGTGATTCTGTAAAGTGTTATGGACAGCTGATGGAACAACAACTACCGTATCCCGTTAAGATGATGACTCATCGACAGCGACAAGGACACTAAGTTGAATTACATGCATATCTCTTTTCATTTGTAAATAAACCTTTTTAAATTCCAAGTTTAACTATCGTGTTTGAAAACACTCGCAAAGGATTAACCATACGAGTAAACAGCGAAATCATTGAAATATGCATACAGGGCGCTTTGAAAGCACTTCACAAGCTTTTCTCATAAACTTAACCACTCTGAATTTGAATATATGAAACCACGTAGGCAGATGATAAGAATACTAAACTCGCTAATCACCGCCAATGTAATACTTGAAATATCTGAAGGGCCAGAATTTAATATTTGGATTAAAACAAAACATGATTTTGTAGACGTACAGTAAACATTAAAACATAATTCTGCTTTTACCATTTGAAAGGTATTAAAAATACGTTTGATTTTAAACAGTTGCTACTTTGTTACCACCATAGACGTGGGAAACTCACATTTTGAAGTAATATTGTTAATCTCCTGTTTCTGAGGTATCGAGCCATTTTTAATTTTGTACATTAATGTGATTCCACCGCTCGTCAGACGTAACATGTTCCTCTTATTTAAATTTCTATCAATTAATCCTTCGCATATTAAGGCTATTAAGTTATAAAGAGTCTTACCAAATGTTCCCAAATGATATATCTGAATGATCTTTTTAAACAATTAGCATAGAGCTGCAAAACAGAAGGACGCAAACTCCGTCACCGAAATCTTAATCATGTATTTCTTTCTTCAAATGTTGTACAGTTGACCATGGAAGAAATGCACACGAAAATCAAGCCCGTTCATCGGGCGTGATATACGGATGTGATATCGTCATGTACATATATCACGTCGGGCAGGGGCAGTCCTACACTAGGTGTAGGGGCCTACAGGGGCAGCAATTAGACACGGCACTCATGAATATGAAATTGCTACCGACCACTTCCGTACCATCATCATTTTTAACATTGCTTTCAGCAAAAAGATGTTTATGTTCATTCTTAAAGTCTTGTGCTTAGCATCCACTTAGTTTGATGCCTTTCAATCTATTTCCGGAATCTGGTTTTGATTTCGCATCCGATATGAGGAAATGGATATAGAAATTGCAATCGTCTCAAATTCTACAATAAAAAATTCAATCCATTTTCTTCGTTTCCGGCTTGCTATTTTTTATGATTGTTGAAAGCTCGACGTTAAGAATATATTGAAATTGATATTTTAAGATGTACAAAATCTAAGGTTTCTTGGGGTTTTTTCGCTTTGTATAAACCGACGTTGATGTTCAGTCCCATATCAGACACCATCTTAGCCTAAATTTTAGTATTAAGCTTTGGAAATCACCCCCTCCATCACAGAAACAATTCGCATGGTCCATTCTTGAAAGCATGTGAGCCTATTCGAAAACGCTTCTTTAAGTTATTGCAAACTTGACCTAGGTCAAAACATTTGACGTTACCTCAGACGTTCACTTGACAAGCTCAAAATACCCTTCGTAAGGTTTTGCCTACTGAGGCAAGGAAAGATGTGTAAACGTTCAAATAGACATGGTACGGCGGANCGGCGATTGTCCAATCGTGTCTGCGTCGTTTCCGGACCGGTGCCTCGTAAATGGCTTGTTCTTTTTCATCATATAGATACTCCGATGTTAAAGTATCTATATGATGAAAAAGAACAAGGCA
>NW_008708358.1:3125717-3126623 GCF_000327385.1 Lottia gigantea
ACAAACTACGTATGGTTCTAATATGGAAATAACAAACTACGTATGGTTCTTATGTGGAAATAACAAACTATGTATGGTTCTTACGTGGAAATAACAAACTATGCATGGTTCTTACACGGAAATAACAAACTATGTATGGTTCTTACGCGGAAATAACAGACTACGTATGGTTCTTACGTGGAAATAGCAAACTACGTATGATTCTTTCATGGAAATAACAAACTACGTATGGTTCTTACGTGGAAATAACAAACTACGTATGGTTCTTACGTGGAAATAACAAACTACGTATGGTTCTTACGTGGAAATAACAAACTACGTATGGTTCTTTCATGGAAATAACAAACTACGTATGGTTCTTTCGTGGAAATAACAAACTACGTATGGTTCTTACGTGGAAATAACAAACTACGTATGGTTCTTACGTGGAAATAACAAACTACGTATGGTTCTTACGTGGAAATAACAAACTACGTATGGTTCTTACGTGGAAATAACAAACTACGTATGGTTCTTACGCGGAAATAACACACACGAGCGTAATTCACAGCCATTTTGCGTCTCTACCTCGAATTGTTGAAAAGGCTTTAACATTCGACAAAGCCTTCAAATCAAATTTCAAGCCATTTCTGAACCCTTTAATCTGATTTGAAGGCTTTGTTTAAATATTCTAGCCTTTATCAAAATTCGACTTATCAAATCAAAGAAGAGATTCAAGATGGTTATGAACTACGTTCGTGAGATTTATTTCATGTAAGACTGGGATCATAACTGCAAGATTTAGTTGAAACTTTAATGCAACGTTCTAAGATCAGTGGCTCAACACGATGGGTTGGTGTTCCTCCCCGGGAAATATTTTTTAACATAAACTCTCTTACATTCCTCGATTTCTATGTTGTTTTTATT